>NC_138149.1:8647400-8662400 GCF_964199315.1 Orbicella franksi
ATAGCAGACTCCCCGTCAGCAGGAGGCTAACAAGCACCACGTCATCTGCAGTTATCAACCACCTTAAGAGCATCTTTGCTGAACACGGCATCCCTACGCAGCTGATGACCGACAATTGGCCGCAATACAGCTCAGCAGAATTCAAGCACCTTATGAACGTCTATGGAGTAGAGCACGTTACCAGCTCGCCAATGTACCCCCAATCGAACGGGTTTGCTGAGCGAATGGTCCAGACTGTGGAGAACATCCTCCAAAAGTGCGATGAAAACAAAGAAGACCCGTACCTTGCTCTTCTGTCGTACCGAGTCACTCCTTTGGACCACCAGCTGAAGTCCCCGGCAGAACTGCTCACCAACAGAAAATTTAAAACCAGACTACCCTTGTGCCAAAGGGCCCTCCTCAACAGTACTGACCAAGTTTATAACCCGTCAAGAGAAACAAGCTCATTATTACAACCAGAATTCTGGACCACCCAAAAAACCACTTGAAACTGACCAACCTATCCGCATGTACGATCACCACTCACAGACCTGGGAGCCCGGTGTTATTATAAGGCCAGCCAAACAGCCAAGGTCTTATATCATCAGATCGAGCAGTACAGGTGCCACGTATCGAAGAACACGGTCCCAACTGAGACCAGATACAACTGCAGTAAGTGACCCACAACGCCAACGGACGGAAACCCCAGTGTACCAAGGTCAGCAGGCAACCAGCCCCGCCCCAGTTAGCCTTACGCAGACATCACAAAAGGACAGTATGGCAGCTAGACCGGAATCTGACGATAAAGCCCCACCGAACAACGCTCTGGGAAAGACCTCAGACACGGCTGGGGGATATGTGACCAGATCTGGGAGAACTGTGACACCCACACAAAGGCTAGACTTATAAGAATAAGGGCATAAAAAAAAAAAATAGGACTATTAGAATAAGTGCATTGAGGAATGTCCCTTTTGACCAGTATTGTAATGTTCTAGGGGTAGAATACGTTCCATTTCCTTGTTGTTGTTGTTGTTGTTAAATTTAAAGGAAGGGAGATGTCATATTACGTCATGCCACGTGCTCCCATCGGGCCTCGGGAGCTCGAGGCGGAACTGGAGATATCCGCCATATTGTTCGCTCGTGTTGTCATGTTTTCAGCTGTTGCGTTATTAAATAAAGAACTTACAAGACAATATTGTGACAGGAGGTATTCACTGGGATGAAATGGCCATAAAGGAAGGGATTGTGCTATGTAAACGGACTGGAGAATTGGTTGGATTTGAAGACTTAAACATCGGTGTTGACCTCAATACTAGACCAGAAGATCTAAATGATAATGACGAAGAACACAGTGACAGCTCCTCTGAATCAACAGATTCCGACTCATTGTCTGTTGCATCTGACCAGGAGTATGACTCCAGTCCTGAAACTACATTGCCCAGCATTAAACAAACCCCATCATCTAAAAAAGCTAAACTTGTTTGTCAGTTCTTTTTTTCATCTTTAGAAGGGGACTTTTCTTAGCCAGTTGCCTCTTTTCCCTTACACAAAATCAACCATAAAATTCTTTCTACTCTCGTTTGGCAAGTATGCGAGGCAATTGGTGGTCTTAAATTTGATGATGGAAAGAAAATAGAAGTTCTCTATGGTGTATCTGATGGCTCGACATGCTCTCATACCTTTTTTAGTAGAGCGGGTGTACAAAACTGGGTGACATACAATCCCTTTAATGACAACAAACCAATTTGGTGGCTTTCAGATTACCCCCATATGATAAAAAAGCTGAGAAACTTTATTGTTAATCCTGATGGTCAACTTCAAACACAGGGGAAAAAGGTAACAGTGAACCATTTGATACCTGTTGCTCAAGGTCAACTAACAAAGTTGAACTGGAAACACATAAAATCGACGCCCCGAACAAGAATGAGTGTCAAAAGAGCTGTCACTGTTTGCTCTCTTGATGTTGCATTAGACATCCTTAAGGGTCCATTACCTCCTGAAGATACAGTTGGAACCCACACTTACTTAAAGCAATGCCACAAATTATTTCAAATTTTCAACAAAAATTTAGAAGTTGATCCTACATGCTACAAGCAATTGCTATCTATCATGATTTGGTTTGACAATTGGTGTGGAGAAGTGAAGCAAAACAGTTGGCAAGCAGCAAGTGGTTTGAAAGACCACTGGAAACAATTCATACCACGTATAACTTACAAAGATCTAAAAAGAAGTATCAGGGCTTTCCTAGGAGTTGTCCAGAATGTGCAAATGCGCCATCCAGAAATACATATCATACCAAAAACCGTGTGTCAAGATGATGTCGAAAATTATTTTTCTTTACAGCGGGCCAGGGTAGCCGGGGGAAAACCAACAACTTTACAGTTTTTTGAATCATCTGCCTCTCTTGAAACTGAACTCCTTCTGACTTCAGAAATGAAAGACCTACAAAGTAATATTGGCTCTTACGATTTGGCAGCTCTACCTAATCTTGTTTCCATTCCACTATCTAAACAGAAGCTGTCATCCGATGAAACTACAAAACATTTCAGTGAAAAAGAAGGGTGGGAATTATGTGCTCACCAGCTTAACTCAGACAGTGTTATTGAGAAAAGGTGGGGATTTGACGAAACCTTCCACAATGCTGCCGACAAGCAACAGCTGTCAAGACATGTCAAACAAACAGTAGAATACATAGATCTTTTTTCACCAACTACTATTTTAAGAACTTCACAACCCATACTAACTGCCATGCATGCCAGACAGAATCACCATCATGTGTTATTATTTTCTACGAAACTTGACTAACACTTAAGGACAAATTTTTTCACTGGAAACGGGTCTCCAAACTCTCTTCAGGAAGCACTAACAAAACTTAAGGGTGATAGTGCACTATGTTTCTACTGGAGAGAACTACTGCGAGGACTGCATATTTCAAATTCTCTAATTAGTTTGTCATGCAATGTTCTTTCTGCATTTGTTCGGAAATTTACAAAGGGCAGGTGTGTTACGTATTTAGCAAAAGATGGGCTTGCACCACAACATGAGGAGGATGAATCTGCAATTAGGCAAATGTTGAAGAAATTCCACATAAAACAGGATACAGGAAATTTGACAAAAGCACAACCATCAGATACCTGTTTCCGTTGCCAAAAGCTAGGTCACTGGGCTGCGGAGTGCCCAGAGGGCCATGAACCAGAGTGGCTGGCACAACAAAAGTGCTTCTTGTGTGGTGTGCAAGGCCACATACAAACAGCATGTCCCAAGAAAAGTGAAAAAAACCCACAATTGAAATCCAAAATCATGCAGAATAGACCTCCAGCTGTTAAGCACACATGGTATCCTGCTAGTGCATCTCTTACAAAAATGTTAGGTACTTTAACAGCAAAAAAACTTGAAGACTTTAAATGTTATGAACCAATTCCTGCATCATCTAGTGGCAACGATGACCCTAGGTTTTACAACCAAAGGAGTGATAAATGGTTCAATGCACGTAAGGGAAAATAAATGGAAGTAAGGCTGCAACTGCCCTTGGATGGCATGGCAAAAAGGCAATGCTTGACTATTGGAATCAACTTTCTAGTGATATGCATGGCTTACAAACTGAATCAAATGAATCAAATCTTGCTATGTTATGGGGATCGATTAATGAGGACAGTGCTCTTGTCACTTACCTTAAAAATTTTTTCTCACAACGTAAAGAGAGGGTGGTAAAGGAAACTGGAATTTGGTTTTTAAAGGATGAAAAAAATCAAAATTGGCTTGGTTCTTCTCCTGATGGTATTATTGAGCAAGCTGGAATTTCAAAAATTGTTATTGAAATAAAATGTCCTTTTATGGGAGGTAAACCAGTACCTTACAAAAATGTTTGTGTAAATCTCATACCCCAAATCATGCTAGCAATGTTCTGACTCAACAATGCCATTATGTAGTCTGGACTCTAGTTAACACAAAAGTCTTCTTGGTAGAAAGGGATGTCATGCATACATAGAATTGCTACTAAACTACTTGTATAAATTTTGGGACCTTGCCTCTAGTGAAACTGAGCCAGCATGGCATGAAGATGTCTTTGGCTTGAAGCAGAAAAGCAAGGAAATTTCCTTAAAAAGCCCATGCTTAAGTTTCATTTCAAATTCATTAATAACATCAAATGTTCTTTCTCATGTGGATCTAAAACAATTTGCACATGTTGCGGATGAAAAGCCAGTAAAACAAAAAACAACAACTCGAAAATGTCAAGGATGTAAAGATGATGAATGGAGATGCAAACTCAATCCATGTGAGGTACGGAGAAAAAGGGCAAGTAACACCTTAGTCTCAAAACAGACATCTTACCAGTCTTACAAGTATGGCTCTAACGGCATACATAATAGCTTCCATCAAGACACTTTTCTAGAACTTCCCTATCATGCATTCAAACGCCACTTAAATTGCCCCTCAAATCATACTCTAGGGGAAGGCCTTACAAAAGTGCTAGATTCTTTTGTGTTAAGGGAAAACGACAAATTTCATGAAAGCAAAATGAATCTGTGGAGGTGGCTTCGGGACAATACTACTAATGGTCATACCTATTATGCTTATGGGAAAGAGGCCTCTCTTCAGTCTATTATTTACCGGCTTTTGGAAACAATGCCAGATAACATAAGAGAGAGATTTTCAATTAACACTACTTATTCTCAAGCTTGCAATGTTAACAGTGGTCATGACTCATGCCGTAACTTTACACACAATGTTTTTCCTATCAGCACTGATGATGTTCTAGATAAACATCTCTTCCTGAATTCACAAGAATTTGATGTTATTCAGGTTGTAAAACACAAATTAACATTGAACAAGTTTGTAGGATCTTCCAAATGTTCTGTTCTGGTGGGTGATAATTCAATAATTACAAATAATACAAACTCTGACTGTGCTATCATTCCCAAGCCTAACACCTGTGGTGCAATCCTATTATATATTAGTGTCCATAATTTTTTGGGGTCCTTAAGGTAGACTTTTATTGTCGCCCTTTTATTTCATTGTTGTACTGTCACTGTAACTGTCATCAAGTTATCGAATTTAAGTTAAAAAATAACACTTTGTAGCGGAAAACTGAAACTGGGTATTTCTAGCACATTGGGTATTTGCTACGAAATATACCTTACAGAATAAGTGGACAAAAATATCATAAATGGAATTATTCGAGATTGGAGGCAATTCCTCTTTCAAAGTGCCAGCCATACGTGAAAAAAGGGCATTTTAGGGGGGGAAAATTCCCATATCTTGAAAAAAATCTTCAACTTTTAGGTCTAGATTACCTCAAAGCTCAATTATTTTGTTTGAGACGAAAGAGGGCATTTTATAGGGAAAAAATTCCCATACCTTGAAAAAAAAATCTTCAACTTTTAGGTGTAGGCTACTTCATAGCTTAAGAAAGGATTTTGTTCCAAAATTGAGTCGTCCAAGAATCAGAGACAGCTCAGATTGTCGGGGTCTTAGATAGAAACTATCAGTTCCAACATGACCGTCGGAATCTACTAAAATCGATAATTTATATATTATTTTTGGTCCTTGTATCTACGATCGATTATTTGCTACCCATAAAAACACGCGTTATTACCGTCACAATGCTGTAATTTCCCTCAAATTCAGCATAGTCGTTAAAAGACGAGTGTAAGCTGCACAATGATAAAACACATTTAAAAATTATTTTTAATGATTAAGATTTAGAGGGAGAATAAGCAGCAATTATGCACCCAAGGATCTAGAGAAAGAAAGAAATAAATAAACAAACAAACAAACCAATAAACAAACAAAGAAACAAAGAAAAGAAATAAGAAGTTTCTGTTGTAAGAAATGGCAACTGGCTGGCATAAAAACGTCTTGAACATCCTTTTAAAGCCCACAAATTTTATTTCTACATGTAGCTACAGTTAAGGCTATAGTGTTGAACACACTGTGAAGCATCCACTGATACTATAGATGAATAGGTAAGTAACAGGTTTAAACGTGTAACATAGCTAAGCTAATTAACTGAGCAAAAATGTATCGTCATTTGGTTGTTCTTTAAAAGCAGAAAGCGGTTATAAAACAAACGTAATCCTAATCAGGCTATAAAAAAGGCCAGAAATGACGGTCACTTCTGGCTATATGGTACAGCAACTAAGTCGTACCAAATGCGATTCTGTAATCTGCAACGGCTCTATAACATATTACTAAACGGTTATAACGATCAAAGCTTAAAGTGTAACTAATACCCAAAATTTTTATCCGCTAAAGTAAAAATACTTGTTATAACGTAATGACGGTAAAGGGCGAGTTTTATAGTGATGGCTTTATCATAACTTACCATCGATTGGTTTTTAAACTATTAACCCTCGGACATGCAAGGAGGAGCAGGTTGGATCCCTCTCCCTTCAGAGGATTTTTATGAGTTTTGAAAGGAGGCTTTACTTTATGTTATCCAAACTCGCAATCAGCCAATCAGAAGCCGTGTCTACTGTCCTGATATCCTGTGATATCAAGCCACTGACCTGGTATGGCTGCGATAACTTGGTCACTTTCAATCGAATAATTTTTCCGTGAGTCAAAGTGAAAGGAGGTTTTAAAATAAAATCAAAATTTTGAGCGTTTGTTTTTTGGGGTTAAAAGGCGTCGAAACTTTCCCGTCAAAACTAAACTGGAGGGCGCTCGTCAAATGGCCGCTGTTTTGTGACAGTCCTGATTTTTTTTGTTTCTAACATGGAGCCGGGGTTTTCAGATCTCTCGTTTCTGAGTTTCTGCGAAAATAGTAAAATCTAAGATCGCAGATTCAAGAGGCCGGCAGACTTAACAACCTCATGTGACGCCAGATGACGTCACGAACAACAAAAAAATTACTGATCTTGCAGAGCAGGCCAGGGGCTATCTATTCAACGTAAAATGATTTTTAAAAATGTCCTATTGAAACGAGACCGCAGGGGAAGGGCTCCATTTACCCCTCCTTTCTACCACGGTGGACGTATGAGTTTATATGTACGTCCGAGGGTTTAAGGCCCTAACTAACAGCCTTAAAATAACTAACAGACTCCAAAAATGATTCCGATTCGGAGACAGCAAGGTTTTTTCTTCCCAGTGGGTCGTGGGTAGTGTGCAAGGCGACGATTTGTTTATACATAGGTTGCGTTCATAAACCGTTTCGCCATTGCCATGCGGTACTTGACACCTAAAGCAGCTAGGGCTATCACTGCAACCAGGCCAAATCCACCAACTGCCGCCACGCCACCAATTAGAGCAGTATGTTTGTCGTGACCAGAATCTGTGGATATCAAAACAAATGAACACGTTTCAGACAAGCAAGCAAAGATTTTAAACGTATTTTAAAGCATTTCGGCCAGAGACGGGTTGCAAAGAAACGACTCTTTCAGCAAAGCATGATCAGCATTGTCAGTAAATGGGTTCTACATTTATTTTCCGTTCTAAAAGAGGCTTCAAATTTATTTTGAGCGCTGTGCATTCCTTAATTTTTCCGGCAGAAATAATAAAGAATATCAGGATACAAGATACCTTTCGCAGTCGACAAATGGCTAAGGTAAAATGTATAGAGGACCAAAATGTCCGTTATAATCAAATCAGATTATCTTGTCATTCATCCTATTTGAACCGTTTCTTTCTGCTGTTCTTTTTTTTTTATTATTATTATTTTTTTTTTTTTTTCACTAGTTGAGGGACTATAATGCCGCCAAAAGCTAATAACCTACAAGCAATACTGTTTCATGCGTATTACTGACCAAACACTATGCCAGTTGCCGGGAGTATTCTCTTGGTACCCAGTGTTGTCATCTTTGATCAAACGTTCCGAAAGAAATGGTATGGTAGCGAGCACTTTCTATTTCATTAATTGCTGGGGAACAAGTGAGTAAAAGAAGCGCGCTGGTACTCTGTGCACCGTCCACAAGAATGGAATCGCGCAATCTGACTTTTTCAACGAATGGTACAACAGCATTTTTTTTTTCAGTCTGCATGGCTGCTATTTTTTTTAGTGCGACTACTCGTACCGGGCCACTTGGAACAGAGTTAATTAATGAGAACGTTACTTGAGAAGAAGAAGAAGAAGAAGAAGAAGAAATATTGGAAAACACGAACAATGACACTTAACAAATTGAAAACCCAACAGAGAGGGAAGAGTTGCGAACCTTACAGGAAACTTTGCCATTTGTTGATTGGTTAGTTTCGATCCTAAAGTTTGTTCGCTCTTCAGTGGTTGCGGTTTAGTTGTCGCAAACTGAGTTTTCAAGCTAATTTTTTTAAAGCCAGATTTATAATTATGATAAATCGCCGTCAAGGAAAAAGACTCTCCAAGGGTATATATAACGCAGATTAGTATCACCCAACTAGTGGACTGATGCAAATCCTTCATTTTAATTGGCTATGCTACTAGAGGACTATTAGTAATAGTCCTCGAGTAGCGAAATTGGCGCAATCGAGAGTGACGCTTTCTTTCGTTTTATTCCCAAATAAATATTTCTTCAACTTGCATTTGCTGACTTTGTTATTGCCTTTTCTGTCCGACTAGTTGGGTGATACTTAAACAATTAGACCAACGGTCTAATTTGACCACGGGTCAATAGCTTCGCCTCATGGGCTAGTGACCCGTAGCCCGCAATTGTTAAGTAGTCCTTAGTGTTTATGTATTCATCTCAAACAGACCCTTAATACTTGCCTTCACGAGAAAGCTGCCAGTTCATTGTTCTCAGTTTACGTTTTGATTGGTTAGTTTTCGTTTAGCTAGCCCGGTTCGATTACTCGCGCTGGTCATCTTAAGCAGCCTTTTTTCAATGTTAGAACTAGTCCAGTCGCTGACTATAGAGCGGGGACGAGAGAGCTTAGGGACTGGACTATGTTAGAACAAACAAAATCCAAATACTATTGAAAAAGCTTCTTTGTTCCTGATGCAGAAATATTGACCTTATTCATTTGTTTTTTCGTTTAACAGTTGATCTCGACTTTAATTTCTGTCAGTCGTAATTAATTGACCAAGAAAATACTCGATTGGTCGAGATTTCTACATTTGGACCTCATGCTCAGTACGTAACAACGTAACTTCTTCTAATAATTAATTAACCTTCTCGATTAGAAGCTTGGCTTTCTTTTTCTTTAATCAACAAGGGTCCGCGTGTGAGAATGACCTTTGATGTGCTTTCTTCACGTCCTATGTCGTCACGTGTCACATCTCTTCTCTTTATGTTGTTACCGCTTAAACAACCTTTGCTGCACCTGTAAGTTGATGGATTGTCGATTGTCAAGGCTGTTCACTGAGCTATAGTCAACTGACACAAAATAATAAAAGAACTTGTGATCTTTTGAAGTTATTGACATGCAGTCAGTACATCAGAGGACGGCGCTGGAAAGAAACATTAAGCTCACTTGACATGAGTGGAAGTAGAGAACCTTTGCTCCTGTTTTAAAATTACGAAAAGCACGAGGGACATATGAATTTTTAGAAGAACCGAGGTACTATTTTTTACAAACTAAATGACAAGAACTTTTTAAAACGCAGAGCCATGCAACACTAAAGAACAGCTACAAAGCAAAAGCTCAGAGGAAGGAAAACCGAACTTCTCCTAAAAGAAGAAAACGAAACCCTTTGAAAGTCAACTTGTACCCACTAAGAATGACCAGTTAACAATTAGATTATGAGCTCTAGATTTCTATGAGGTAAAAGTTGATTCGGCCGCATCAACTATCGCCTTATAGAAATCGAGATTGAATAACTGAATTATTTAGTAGAATTCTAACTAAAATTTGCTTGAAATAACGATTCCAGTTATTTTAATTTCACGCTTTAGAAAATTCGCGCTGACTGAATTGTTTATTTGACATTTGTAGTTGATTCTTTTAAAAATTTCGAGTTTTTTTCTTAATTCAAGAAACCGTGAATGTCTTTCTTTTAGTTTTCTCAGGAGTTTAATTATCCATTTGAGTGTTTCAAATGTTCTTTCAAAACTTCGGTGAAACGAGAAAACGTCGCAATTTTGTAGACTACACCAAGCCACTGCAAACTACTGGCAGATAGTGTGCAATGGCTAAGCCAATCAGATTACAGCATTTGCATTAATATACTAATTGAGTTCTACCAGTGTCAGTTAGAACTCACCTGGAATTAGTGGAAGTTTTATGACAGGCGAACAACTCACAATGGACGAAAACGGTGTCATAATCGTTGAAAAACCGAAACGTTTTGATTTTAAGCTGCTGAAAACTTCGGGTTGGATCATAGCTGTAATCCAGTGTTGTATCTCGCGGGCATCTATAAAAAGAAAAGTGAGAACAAAATTAACGTACTGTACTTTGCAAAAGTAATGGAAAAGAAAGTCAAAAACATTCAAAATTTTTTGCGAATTTCGGTGAAAAAATGGCGAGGTATAACTTTAGGGCAACCTAAAACAAACGTTCGCTGATATTTTGAGGAATTTCATTTGGTTGAAACCAAACTTTCATTAGGTAAGAGGTAAATTTTTCGTCAGTTTGGGTAATCAAAAGTTTCTTTGCGCGAAACACAAATTCATCGTCGTTTACTGTTAGCGAAACCTCATCTATCCTAAGTGTCATTTATCTCCATTGAAATTGCATTTCTGGTGACCTTCAGTGACGAAGATTTCTTTTCGCTTTTCCGAGGGTGAACTCGAACACCGCAACCGGTATTTGTACTTACCTTTATATTTGTTCCAGTATTTCCTTAACTTGGCCTATTTTAAACAAGGAGGCTATGCTGCAGCATATGTCAAGAATAACTTTCCCAGAAACTAATTCGTGCCGTTGGTCCTTATACAAGCTAAGTACAGTCGCCTCAACTCTCTCAGGCTCCCTAAAGCTACGTTCTAATTTGCCTGAATTACTTACGTTCCTCTCAGCTGTGCGTTGTTCAAAGAGGCAACCGAATTCAGCAGTGAATCAATCGTTGAAAACGAAAATGCTGCTCAGCCGCTACCAAAATTTGTTTGTGACGAGAGTTAAAGCAACCACAAAAGAAAGGAAGAAATTTAGAATTCTGTTTAAGGACGTAATTTGCTCTCGTCGTAGTATTTATAACTTGACTTTAACACGCGCCAAGAGAAGAACACACTTAATTGTTGCTGCCATCCATAGCGCTGGAAGTGCACCTACCCATTTTCCATAATGGTGTATTGAGGCAAGGAGTAAAAACTTCCGTCTTTAGTGGCCTTACAGTTCACAGCCATTATCACCAGTTCAGCACTTGATTCCACGCTGTAGCCCAAATACATATAATCGTCGAGAGACATTTCCAGTGGGTAGTCCTTCTGAGTGTAAGCCGTGGAAAATGATGAACTATCGTAAAAGTCCATTTGAAAGGTAAAGTTACCGTATCCCGCTAAAAGAAAGGAGATAACAATTTTAAAGGAACCTCGATTGGTGGGACAAGCTGACGTATCAAAATTTAGAGGAAACTGAAATATTGTAAGAAAATACGTAAGAAAAAACAAACCCGAAAAAAATTTGTTTAAAAAAAGAGATTCCTCCATTACCTTCATGCCCAAAGAAAATACTCTGAGGTGTGAATCCAAGGCTTTGTAAGGTGTTTCTGGAGTAGCGGCAGGAAAATGGTAACTTTACGTCATGAGTTCGAGTGATGACATTGTCGATAATCAGGGCATCCGCTTGCACTTCATTCCGGTAGGTAATACCGTCCTCTGTCTCGTTCACTAATGTCCCGCAGTCATCTAAAGGTGTACTGATCACGAAGTGTGTTGAATTCTCTGTGGCTCTACATGACGCATATCGGAGGTGCAGTTGGCTGACGTTAAGGAAATAATATCTTTCTTTTTTCAACGTCACCGTCATGTTGTTGCGTGTGCATGTGAGACTACTTGGCTCTGAAACGAAACAGAGTTTAAGAAATTAAGGAGGCTGAATTCAGTTTTGAAAAACTAAAAGAGTTCAACTTTTCACTCTGAAGTAAAATTTTCCAACGTGGTTTTTCTTTCTATAATTAATTTATGTTAAGCATCCTACGCAAAGGGAAGACTGGGCTCTAGTAGCTTAAATGATGTTCTTCTCAAAATTGACCGTTACAAACCTGTGTCAAGATTTCAGGAATTGGCTCCGATTAAACATTCATGTAAAATGAATGAAAATATGCACGACAGATTTTGAGCTATTCTTGAAATTTCAAAATGTTGAAATCAAATGTTCAATTGTTGTTGCTAATAGTGGTCAATGCGTTTAGCTACACCTAGCTAGTTCCCAGGCATGCTGCTTAAAAAATATATATATATATATATATATTTCAAATTAACATAATAGGCTTGAAAAACCCAACTGGCGGGAGGCAGACTAGTTGGCTATTTACAAACATGACCGAGGAATTGAACTGGGCTCTACCGAGAAACAACTCCAGCTCAGTGGTCAAAGCTGGACTTGAACCTGCGACCTCCAGAATTCACGTCCAGCGCCCTAACCACTCGGCCACGCTGCCTCCTTTTCTTTACGAAAAATACGTCTTGTGGATTTCATTTTTTGCTATTCTTCTTCTTATTATTATTATTATTATTATTATCATTAATATTTATTATTGTTGTTATTATTATAAGTATTTTCATTACTTTTTTGCATGAATGTTTGTCAGAGTCAATTCCTAGCTTCTAAAATTTTAGGGTAAACGTTGTTCAAACTGTTAGGACCAACTGGATCGTTCATTTTGGCCATTTATGAACGTTTTTATTGTTTGTTCTAGTGTCGCATATCGATGGTTAAAGACTAAAAGAAAGAGTAATGAGAAAAAGATAAATAGAAACTGTGGAAAACTTTTACGAAAGAGTTAAAAGCTGGACCGTTTTACTTCATCTAAATTGTGACAAGCCACCTTAAATTGCACTGTAACAACATGTATAGAGTAAAATAGGATGCAATACTCGAAATACGATAAATAGAGATTCTACGCGTGTGCTCATTGGCCGATATGTGTGTTTAGATGAGAGTATGTAAACACCGTTGTTACGAGAAATATTTTATTAAAGCAACGGAGGACTTTTTCCGTGTTTTCATCGCGTCGTCTAAACACCATGGGGGTTGCGAGAATTCTCGAAGATTGTGCAAACCGTCGAATGCGTCTAGTGTTTGCATAACTGTCTCCAATTCTCCTAGCGCCATTCGCGTATGTAAACACGGAAAAAGTCCTCTATTGTTTTCTTACATAATAGAGCTGTCAAAAAATCTTATTATTGAATAAAGATGGTGAATTTTAGGCTCGGTAATGAAATTTGAAAAGTGAACTGATCAACATGACACGAGCGTGGACGACGAAAAACTCTGAGTCCCCGACAGCAATCGATCCCATGAACTCCCTCACGACGACTTCGACAGTGCTGAACCTAGCAGTATGTAGGACGCCTGCCACATGAACTCAGTTAAACGACCTTGCTCTCCACGAGTTCTCGTAACTCAGTGGATAGAGCGCCCGCCCGGTGTTCGGGAGGTCATGGGTTCGACTCCTGTCGGAATCAGATTGTTTCTTTGTCCCACGCTCGTGTCATGCTGTTCAGTTCACTTTTTACAATCTTATTATTATTTCTTAGTAAGTGCTATCAGGCTAACACAACTACCTGAAGTTCTTGCGCCGGCGTTCCGTCAGTAGAAGAAGTTGCCTGCTCGTGGACTCAAAAAGAAGTTTATGCGTGTGCATTGTGTTTCGACTGTACCGCGTACACTTACCATCACAGGTCAAATTGTTGGAACTCATGGGTATCCCCTCAGGACATTCACAGTAAAACGACCCAGGGGTGTTAAAGCAATCATGACTGCAGCCGCCATTTCTGTTAGAGCATTCGTCAGTATCTATAGAGAATATAGTCTTGTGGTTAAAAGGTATTCATGGCCAGTCACTTTTTTAACAAGAGTTCAGTCCTTTAAATGTGCCCATTGAAAGATTCCGATAACAGAAGATTTCGTAAAACATGTTAAAATAAACAGTAGCGATATCTAAAGATGACGCTTCGGCGAAGAAATGTCACCATTATCAAATGCCGATGAGTTTGGTAACGTTATATATAGAAATGAAAGTGTGAAACTACGTTAGAATGAAGTAAGAAAAAACACTCATCTTTGTGAGTAATCCACCATCCTGAAGAAATGCCATTTAAAGTTTGAGTGCCTTATTCACGAGACGCTCCCAATCAGCACATATGTCCGGACGCCCGTTTCTCGACGGTCCGGAAAAGTTTTCGCACCCGGAAAGCCATAGCAAAATCTTGAAGGTTATGATTACAGAGCTGTTTTATTCACGTATTCTTAATATGAACAGAGTACTCGCGAACAGGTACTCAGGAGTCGTACACAATTAATTGTTATATTTAAGAGACTTCGAACGCTTGAATAACTTCATGGCTGATTTGAGAAAATATTAATAACGGTAATTGAACTGAGTGGAGTGCAGTTTGGTCGGAAACCATACGATTTGAAATCACAAGTACGGTTTCGGACCAAAATTGCACGACACGAAGTTGAATTGCCATTTTATTACATCCATTTTGAAATCGCATAATTTTATCAGCATAAGGGAGTTCTTTACCGTCATTCAGTAACTGTAAATAATTAAATTGGTCAATTGTTTAAAAAAACAAACAAACAAACAAAGCTTTGGCAATAAAAGTTGCAAAATTCGCCATACAATGGCTTTTTTGTCTTTCATTTTCCTGAAATTTTATTGGTTACTTTAAACTAACCTTGAAATCTGGTTGTTTTGTTTTACTGTCCCATTCTCATCGGCTGAGAAAAAGGATGCACTTTAAAGCAAAAATAGTGCGATTCGTGAATAAATCGTACCACTGGGAGCCAATCAGAATGCAAGGACATCAGTGATATCAAAATGGATTTAATAAATTCCTTAGCCACAATTTTATATATAATTAGTCGCGAACTCCAAGCTCTGAACTCTAGTTCTGTTAGCATAATTTTTGAACTTAAACTAACCAGGTAGCAAACACACGACTTTGATCAGAACAATTCTGTTTATGATGTGTTATTTCGTATATATATTGATAAGTGTAA
>NC_138149.1:8667400-8817400 GCF_964199315.1 Orbicella franksi
TTCTTTTAGTTATGTACTCACTTTGACCTACGAGGATCGTGACGCATCGCTGTTCAGTTCCAAATCTGTGGCCAAGTAAACAGAACATTACACATTAACTGTTAACGAATCATGTGATGGTGAGTTTCACCCTTTGTCTCTTTTTTCCCTCTCGGCACAGTCGTACCTCGCACGGGAAGCTTCGATTTCCAGAGTTATTGCCCTTCGGGAAACGACCAATTTTCGCGGATAGGATTTCAAGTACAGACGTATATAAAGAACAATGATTCGAATCAACAACAGACCGATTTCGCGCTGTAAATATACGGTGAATTAAACAGCAAATACGGTCAAAAAGTATTCTTGTGCTTCCCGCGCGTTAAGTTGATGAGACTTACTCGTAACCAGTCTTACCCCGCCGAGTCCACCGCTTTAAAGCAGAACACCTGTTGTCCTATTTGTTGCTGGTTTGGGTACCACGTGACGTTTCTTTGGTAGAACCCTCCACGGCTGCTTAAAGTAGTTAGCTGCATTCCCGCTGGAGAAGATGTGACTATCTCGGCAATCCTAAGAAAAGTTGTTATTTTAATCAATGATAAGACAATAAAAGAGAAAACGTTACATAATTCGTTTCTGCGTCTTATCAATAACTATTTACAAAAAAAAAAAAAAAAAAAAAAACTTAATTCAGAATTTTTACAGACGAAACGGGACAGGCATTTTTTCCGCAAAAATGGTTAAAAGAGAAGAGAAGAGTACAGTTATCTCCTAAATGGACCTTTTCCGATAAAATTTGTATGAATTCTTTTTGTCTTAAGCTGTGTAACATTTTAGGGTCCACAGTTGATTGAATTGGATTATTGACGTCAACTTCATTGTAAAGAG
The DNA here is from genome assembly GCF_964199315.1 of Orbicella franksi. Lineage (NCBI taxonomy): Eukaryota > Metazoa > Cnidaria > Anthozoa > Scleractinia > Merulinidae > Orbicella > Orbicella franksi. The sequence continues at coordinate 8,668,265 of NC_138149.1, forward strand.
AGACCGCCCCGTGTTGGTGATGCCTGAAAATAATTTAGCACAAACTATAAACAATTTCTAATAATTAATTTTCGTGAGGCAAGGGGATCTGCTTCCTTCCCCCATTCCCGTGACGCGACATGTTTGGCTACAGCCTAATAACTTGCCCAGATCTCAGTAACTTACTGCTTTGAGACGTCTGAAACAGACGCCTGAATGACTGCTGTATACACCGAGCCAACCTGCACTTCGGAACATTCGCCATCTTGAGGAGTGCTTCCAGCAAATACGGGAGTATCATTACAAGAACCAGAATGAGCAGTGACTATGACAAGAAACTGTAGCCCCACAGCGCTGAATGGTTTGACGTTACTAAAGTCTGTAGTTCCTGCCGGGAAATCTTCTAAAGTCAGTGCTACAGCGTAAATACCAGCTGTCCTTTTCTGACCTTTGTACTTTATTACACAGGATTTCTGCAATGTTATTCAGAAGGTTGTCTCTTTACACTGGTCTAGCTAATCATTGATAGAATTCTACTCGTATACTAATACAAATGCTATCGTGGTCTATCGACCATTACATATAAATTCGCGGATTTCTAGTACATTTACAACAAGCCAAGTGGTTAAAACAGGTTTATTTAAATCAAAACTTAGGATTGACTGAAGATGATCGCAGCAACATTCTTGCTCATTCAAGTGGCTAATTAGCCCAATGCATTTTATATATTTTAACGTGGTCGGAAATAAAATGCTTGCTGAAACCTAACTGTAAACTCATTTACCTCATCAAGTACCCCGTAAGGAAAACTGTCATTGTTAAATTGAGACTCTGAGAAAGTTGAATGACGACACTTAACGACATCACCATCCGGGTCTTCAACAGGGATTCTCAGAGACTGGGGACAACCCTCTCTAAATCGGACAATTGCAGCGCTCCTTGATATTGGAGATGAGTTAATTCTTCCATTATCGGATCGTCTGGCAAGGTTGACTCTTGTAGACACCAGCCAATTACTACCACCACGAGACAATGAAATCCAACAGCAGTCAGAATAGCTAATTACCGTAATCAAGATAAATATTTCATATTAAGATTAAAACAACAACAAATCAAAGACAAATTACATATGGAACTTAAAGGATGGCGTTCTACTACCAACGAAAAAAATTTAAATATTCAGAGGTTAAAATATAAAGCTTATTCCTCTAAAGAGCTACGAAGCAGGTGTTTTAAGCAAGACTTGTCTTGTAACAAGACCTGAAAGCAATGCAAAGATAAACTTGTTAACTTATACAAGAACAAGCTGTGCTGCGATCTTTAAAGAGGAGTAATAACCTTCTTTAAACATTATCCGACACTTCAGCGAGCAAAGCTATAGAGAAAAATATAATAACAAAATAAAGAGCGGCGAAGGTAACGAGTTACGTTTTCAACAGCATTGCTGTAACACTTCCCCGAGGTTTTGTGCAAAAAGATGAATTTCCCGCGTAAACTGAAAGTTGTCTATTGTCTATCTCAGTTATTTATTTCTGTATAAACAGCTTCTCCCTTTTTTGAAGTTTAAAGGTTACTAAAATATGGTTAGCAATAACCGCAGTAACTCTCTCTCGTGAAAAGTCAGCATAGATAACAGAAAAACTGTCACTTGCTTCAAAGAAAAATCTATCGATCCATTTGTTTATTTCATCAAAGTGCTACTAACCCCCCAAAATTGTTTTTCGCTAATATAAGTTTCCTTCTTTTCCTGATCACCGCTGCGAAAAAATATCGTTGTAACTATTTTCGTTAATTTGGTATGAATTTTCAAAGTTTGTAAAATTGTCCTTTTTCATGTTCACGACCGGGGAATAGCGGAGAGTGGGACGAGTTGGCTCCTGGCGTCATTTCGGGAAAAACAATGCTTTGCCTCTGAGAAGAATATAATATAAGCAAAGATGCGATAGTGCAAGTTTAAATCTTTGCAGAATGCAAGGTGAACCTCATCGCAGTTATACAGTTCTTTCACCGAAAAATCTTGTCCAAATATGTTATTTATAAATAATTAGTATTTTGAGAGCGCTCGAAGCTCGGTCAAAAGTTTCTTGAGTGCTTTAGCCCGGTTCCCGAAGTGACGTCACCAGTAACTCGACCCAGATTCCACTTTGCGCGGGCGTGAACATAGAAATTACAAATTCAAACGCTTGTAGAAACGCAGGGATTTTTATCAATCAGATGATTTCTTCGCTGAAGTAGTTCGTGAAACTAATGGATTTTATTAAAAGAAAAAAATATGATGGTTAGTGATACTTTAAAAGACTTCCGTGAGTCGTCTTTACACAAAAGAACATACCTTACAGACCATTCCTTACTGGTAGAAGGAAACGTATAAGTGAATGTATTTCCACCCATGGTCCAATCTTCGCTTGTACTATAGTCGGTACAAAAGAAGTCTGCGCTACCAACTGTTATCTCAGACGAATTGCATCGTGGATTGGAAGCGCTTATACACTGTGCCTTCCATGAACCCACCCTAATAAGTTTACCCTGGCTTATTGTATTCTGGTCACAGTTTTGGGATGATCTTCGAAAAGCCAGACGGAAGTTAAAACGTACCTGTGGAGAAAACGATAGACGATATAAGAGAAGTACTTTTGACGCACAAAAATGTAAATCATTTCCTATCTGATTGACAACATTTTAAAACTAGTTCTGTAAGTAGTTGCTTTTTAAAATTATAGTTTCGGTCATAATTTAGAACAAATCTTATAACACGCCAAATTAAACAGTGTCTACCAAACCACTTAGCAAGCTTAAGTTGGATGTATAAAATAGTTCTCAAAGGTTTCCTCAGTCTCAGATATGCTGCGCGCGATCACCTAGTGGGAGGTTACCAATTTTTTTGGCCCTCTCTCTGTCACGTAGCTTCGGGAGAGAGGTCCAGAGAAAGTTGTCTGCCCATGCTCCGGCTTACCCAATCACAGAGTAAGAGGTCGTTTTCACCCGACTGAAAATGGTTTAGGTTAGCAATAGGTCCTTTACAGCTAGGCCACCACGTGATCTACTTTTCATAAAATTATGGGCTAAAATTATGCCAAAAAAGGACAACGAATCTGTGTGTTGGCAATTTTGTTACTTTCGATATGTTCTTTCCATTTCTGGCGTTCGTTAAGTTTTAGCCTATAATATGCTTTTTTTATGCAAAACATTGCCACCTGACCCCAGCTGCATAGCTACTTTAATTACTTCAAGCTCATAACTTAACGGATTGGAAAGTCTGTGGCATGTCTACGCTGTCATTAATTTCATTTGATCCAGTGTGATCAACAGGAGATGAAATAAATAAGAGACGGCAACATCACTGATCATGGTTTGCGTTCTCCGCCACATGCGAGAGACCAAAGCTACAGGAGTAGCAAACGCTATTGAGCTTTTCTGGGGGTAGGCAAATGCCCGGTCCCCGGCAATAATAGAATTTCAAATGCTCTACCCTCGGGATTTAGACGTGAGTAAATGCTCGGTTATGCCCGACCTATAACAGATACGGAATGGGTTATTACCTTCCTGGGCAATTTGTCCATCAAAGTCAAGGGAACGTCTTTCTGCGTTGATATGCGGGCGTTCCCCGCACAATTGCGGCTTCGGCTGATATCACTTACCTCGACCTTGATTATTCCAGATATCACAAAAACCTCATCCAATAATTGTTTATTAGTTGTCGTCGTCAGTGTATTGTGTTGTCGTGTTTTGTTTCAGCGAATGCCCAGTTAAAGTGCGCATTTACTTTGAAGTATGAAATTCTACTACAGAATGAATTAATAAGGCATATAGCATAACGTTTTTACATTTCTTTTCGCTTATTGTCGGCATTGCAATTATGGTGATGCTTTATTTTGAGAAACCAGTAATTTTGCACACGCACCAAAAGTGACAGATAATACAGCGCTTAAACTGCCAAAACATGGAGGTCCTGATGTGCTGATAAGAAGTTCTGACGAGCAAAATTGCTAAAGCCGACTTTTTTTTTTCATCCATCCACTGATTTGCAAATGCTCACATGTACAACACAAGATAAAATGCAAATCACTCAGATCTTGCCAGTCAATCAGGTTTACTCGCCTATGGATTAATCGTGAATCACACCACTGTCAGAAGTCACAGTTTCAATTGCACATCATTAGTAAAAGCCCTGGAGCTATAAGTCTGGCGTCTGAGAAGGCTTGTCAGTGTAAGTAGCGTCTTTTGTTTGTGATGAGGAAAAAAAATATTGTTTTTAAAGAAAAAGAAAAAAAAACCTTCCTACGGTGAAATGAACTCACGCAAGCCATATCCCGATAATGATTTAAGCCGTCCAGTTTATTTTTTTTTTCTGCCACCAAGCTTCATGCACAAATCACACAAAGTATTTTATTGTCTAATGATTTCCCCCTCCCTGCAGATTCAATGTTGACTCTCATAATTTTCTAAATCCTGAGCAAGCCTTTTTAAGGAATCAATAACCATGACGACTCAAATGAAAGAAGATAACTTGGACTGAAGATCATGAATTAAACCAGAAACCCCATCGACATGGAGTACATTTGCGTATATAACTATGAACCACCAGATCTTAATGCATGAGCCATTCGGGAGTTCTGATCTCTTTACAACTTCAGTAAAGTCATCAATAGGTTTACCACTGCAGAACCAAATTTGTAATGGGCTAGACTGATTGGCAACAAGCTTTCATATACTTAGACTTGTTAAAATATTTATTAGAATGAGTTGTATGAGATTTGCATACAGCAGACAACATTTAGGCCTAAAAAGCGCTTTTGATCGCTTGAATATCATTCAGGTTAGCCAGAATAGCGCCCAGGTTAGGCGTTTTAACAGCTTTCACTAATGTAATGGAAATGGGAATATGATATTAGTCAAAAATGTCTGCAGCCTGTGGTCTGTAGTGTGCAGTCCTGCAAATGTCAAATACGGATTAAAATATAACTAAACGAATTTGTCAGTTAAAAGTTTTACTATAAAGAACATGATGTTGCCCTTTATTCACTCAAAAGAGGCGCAGTTACCTCATATATTTGTGCGCCTGAATACGGATCTAGCTGTCCCGGTTCGATCCCTGGCTGGGGACATTGTGTTGTGTTCTTAGGCAAGATACTTAGCTCTCAATGTGCCTTTCAAATGCGTACCGGTGAATTTAGTGCTAGGGTAACCCTGCAAGGTACTAGCATCTCATCCAGGCTATAGTATAAATACTTCTAATCACCTCATGATACAAAACCCGGAGATAAGTGCCGGCCTGATGGGCAACTTGGCTCACATGCAGACTTTAAATCGACTGCAGAAGTTTTAGATCTTTGATCTAACCCTCAGTTCCATGCTAAAATTCATGCTAACAGTGTTCAATGCGCTTAGCAACACCAAGCTACTTCTCAGGCATGTCACTTAAACTAAAACTGAACAAACATGTTAACACTGAAAGCACCAATCAAGCATCAACTATCATCGAAATATTTAGAATATAAAATTAAGGCATGGCACATTCTCGGCTCCTTACTAGTGACCATTAGATTGGACGACGAGCACGAGATTGAGTACGGACACGATTTTCAAATTTCAAACCAGTGACGTTTCCACAGCCCTCACTGTTCATGCTGGTGTTAGGTAGAGAGGTACATTGTAGCTCATGGGATGAGATGGGTACTTGATCATGTGGAGTGTGAAAACTGGAATTGAAACGTCGTTTTCGTACTCGATTTCGTACTCGAACTCCAATCTAAAGTCCGTTACTGATTCAATGGTATGCAGCCCCACGGATTCTTGCAAATGTGGCACTTCACTTCAAAAAATTCTAACTCCGCAAGTAAGCACTTGGAAAATAAAGGAAAATGTCGTAAAGAAGTTCGCAATTGATTGAAATAAAATATTTCAAGCGTATAATTCATATTGTCTCTTCAAAAACAAGGAGGCAGCACGTAACAACGAGGCTGCTGAAACAATGATCTTCAGTCACAAAAGATGAACAGTCACAAGATGTTGAAAAATGCAAAGGTGGTGCCGAAGACAATGATTGATTTACGAATGATGAAAGTCAAAAGTACGATAAAAAATGAGCTCGCAAATAGTCTTGGGAATGCTTGCGAATGCTTGCGAAAGAGCAGTGCTCAATTTCCTGTGGATTCGTGTTAAGATCCACTCACACATGGACAGTTTGTGAAAGGCCCGTATGATAGAGGTTGCAAGCTCAAATAAATACATCAAGTCATAAGTAGGCGATAAACATTTGAACAACCACAGCATGTATGGTAGAAAACCCCTCCTACTACAACAATACTGAGCGTGCTGAATGATTTGCTCTTACCGTGTTACTGTTAGAGTCTGTAGGAGCCCACATGATACTGGCATGCCGAAAGTGAGATCCTTCCACTGGCGGTAACCATTGGAGAATCAGAATAGTAAGAAGATAAGCTGATATCCTGCAGTCCATCCTTTCATCGAAGTGCAATTGTTCTGGAGGGTTCCAAGAATGTGTTGCGATATGTCGCGTTTCGACGATTTTGTGATTGGCAGCGTGCCTTAGTTGGTAGTCAAAAGAAAGTAATTTCATCAGTCGTTGCTTCGCACTGATAGCATTTGTCTTCACCGACCCACGAAACATGGTGTCACAATTGATATTGACAGCGGATCCTTCAATAGCGTCGGGCACAGTTTCTATAAAAATTTATATCACCAGAGACCCCCACAGGACTCAGACAAGAATTATAGTCCGGTAGAAGGTTTTTCTATGAGGGCGTTGTCTTCTAAACCAGAAAATCACACAAAAAAAGAAAGATTGGTGGTCGAGATCTAGGTTTTTGATTAACTTAAACATTGCTAGAAAGCAAACACTGCTGCCGTGGGTAATGTAAAACCGATTCAAGAAGTCCAGAAAAGAGCCTAAAAATTCGACGAGGATCTTACAAAGCCGCAGTGACAGTCTAACCGATCCCAAAACCTTCAGGAACTGGAAGTCAAAACTTTTTGCGCAGTAACTGCGTCTAGGCGATCAGAATACTTAACAGAGAAACGCATTACGAAGGAACTTATCTGCTGTTTATCAAGGTCTTAAAGAGAAGACTTGTTGCCAGAAATATCCAAAGTTGACAACCCGAAGCATCCACTCAAACGAATGCGGTCGATAGACCATGCAAGAGGACATAATTTTCAAACTAAGGATCCCTGAGACAATTACAAGTGCACGGCAGAATAAGTGTACTATGCAATGTAATAGAACCATATATCCGACCACAGAAACAAATCTGTGACTGTGGTAAGATCGTAACTGCAAATATTTCATTGATATATTTGCCGCGTGGACAGCAATAATTATCAAGGCAATATTTTCCTGTGGATGACATTTCCTTGTTTTATTGACAGCGTGACAATAAATACCGCGACAGGTAAAAGTTTACACTACAAAGAAAAAGTTCATTTGTGAAAATGTACTGTAAGCGCTAGCAGTTATCTTTGCAAAGGGGCGCTCAATGCAAAGAAAAAAAACACTCTTTTGTCGGTCTCTTTTATTAAGGTGGCAGTGGATGCGATTGGATATTATGTCTCTAAGCTTCTTGTACTTACTTTTATGAGCAAAACCGCACTTTAAATGTCACCGCACGGTTTTAAGCTTCTTTAGTCTTCTAGTTGTAATCAGTTTCGCACATAATTTTTTCGGTTACGAAACGTTTCATACTTTCGTGTTCTTTTTTTACCTGTTTCAATTGTTCTGTATAGCGTTCCCTGCAGTTAATTTGTTTTAGTTGTCATCGTCAGCGTACTGTGTTGTCCCACTTTGTTTCAGCGAATGCCCAGTAAAAGTGCTCATTTACTTTGAAGTATGAAATTCGACTACAGGATGAATTTATAAGGCATGTAGCAAAACCTTTTTACATATTTCTTCTCGCTTATTGTCGTCCTTGCAATTATTGTGATGCCTTATTTTGTGAACCAGTAATTTTGCACACCGGCCAAAAGTGGCAGATAATACAGCGCTTAAACTACCTATACATGGAGGTCTTGATGTCCTAAGAGAAGTTATGACAAGCAAAATTGTTGCAGCCGACTTTTGTTTTTTATTTTTTTCATCCGTCAATTGATTTGCAAATGTTCACATGAACAACATAAGGTAAAATGCACATCACTCAGATCTTATCTTGCCAGTCAATCTGGTTTACTCACCTATGGATTTATCCTGAATGACACCATTGTTAGAAGAATGGAAGACGCAGCTCTCAATTACATATTATTAGTAAACTCCCGGTAACGAGCAGTGCAAGCCCTGGAGCTATAAGTCTAGCGTCTGGGAAGGTTTGTCAGTGTAAGTGGCTTCTTTTGTTTATAATGAGGGAAAAAAACAATTATTGTTATTAAAAAGAAAAAAGAAAAAGAAAACAAAAAAGAAAAAAAAAACCTTTTTACGGTAAAATGAACTCACGCAAGCCACATCCCGATAATGATTCAAGCCGTCCAGTTTATTTTGTTTTTCTGCCACCAAGCTTCATGCGCAAATCACACAAAGCATTTTATTGCCTAATGAGTTCCCCCTCCCTGCGGATTCAATGTTGACTCTCATAATTTTCTAAATCCTGAGCAAGCCTTTTTAAAGAGGCAATAACCATGACGACTCAAATGAAAGAAGATAATTAACTTGGACTGAAGTCATGAATTAAACGATAAATCCCATCGCGACACGGAGTGCATTTGCGTATATAACTATGAACCACCAGATCCTAATGCATGAGCCATTCGGGATTTCTGAACTCTTTACAACTTAAGTAAAGTCATCAATAAATTTACCACAGCAGAGCCAAATTTGTAAAGGGCTAGACTGATCGGCAACAAGCTTTCATAAACTTTGACTTGTTGAAATATTTATTAGGATACGTTGTACGACATTTGCATACTCCAAACAACATTCAGGCCTAAAAAGCGCTTTTGATCGCTTGAATATCATTCAGGTTAGCCTAAATATCGCTCGCGTTAGGCTGTTTATTAGCTTTCGGTAATATAATCGAAATGGGGATATGATAGTAGTCAAAAATGTCTGCAGTCTGCGGTCTGTAGTGTGCAGTCCTGCAAATGTCAAATACGGATTAAAATATAACTAAATGAATTTGTCAATTAAAGTTTTACTATAACGAACATGATGTTGCCCTTTATTCACTCAAAAGAGGCGCGGTTGCCTCATATATTTGTGCGCCTGAATACGGATCTAGCTGTCCCGGTTCGATCCCTGGCTGGGGACATTGTGTTGTGTTCTCAGGCAAGATACTTAACTCTCAATGTGCCTTTCAAATGCGTACCGGTGAATTTAGTGCTAGGGTAACCCTGCAAGGTACTAGCATCTCATCCAGGCTATAGTATAAATACTTCTAATCACCTCATGATACAAAACCCGGAGATAAGTGCCGGCCTGATGGGCAACTTGGCTCACATGCAGACTTAAAATCGACTGAAGAAGTCTTAGATCTTTGATCTAAACTTCAGTTCCATGTTAAAATTCATGCTAACAGTGTTCAATGCGCTTAGCAACACCAAGCTACTTCTCAGGCATGCCACTTAAACTAAAACTGAACAAACATGTTAACACTGAAAGCACCAATCAAACATCAACTATCATCGAAATAATTAGAATATAAAATTATAGCATGGCACATTCTCGGCTCCTTACTAGTGACCATTAGATTGGACGACGAGCACGAGATTGAGTACGGACACGATTTTCAAATTTCAAACCAGTGACGTTTCCTAAGTCCTTGCTGTTCATGCTGGTTTTAGGTAGAGAGGTATATTGTAGCTCATGGGTTGAGATGGGTGCTTGATTATGTGGAGTGTGAAAACTAGAATTGAAACGTCGTTTTCGTACTCGATTTCGTACTCGAACTCAAATCTAAAGTCCCTTACTGATCCAATGGTATGCAGCCCCGCAGATTCTTGCAAATGTGGCACTTTAAAAAAAAAATTCACTTCAAAAAATTCTAACTCCGCGAGTAAGCACTTGGGAAATAAGGGAAAATGTCGTAAAGGATTTCGCAATTGATTGAAATAAAATATTTCAAGCGTATAATTCATATTGTCTCTTCAAAAACAAGGAGGCAGCACGTAACAACGAGGCTGCTTGAACAATGATCTTCAGTCACAAAAAGTGAACAGTCACAAGATGTTGAAAAATGCAAAGGTGGTGCCGAAGACAATGATTGATTTACGAATGATGAAAGTCAAAAGTACGATAAAAAGGAAATGAGCTCGCAAATGGTCTTGGGAATGCTCACAAAAGAGCAGCGCTCAATTTCCTGTGGATTCGTGTTAAGATGCATTCATACATGGACAGTTTGTGAAAGGCCCGTATGATAGCAGTTGAAAACTCAAATAAATACATCAAGTCATAAGTAGGCGATAAACATTTGAACAACCACAACATGTATGGTAGAAAACCCCTCCTACTACAACAATACTGAGCGTGCTGAATGATTTGCTCTTACCGTGTTACTGTTAGAGTCTGTAGGAGCCCACATGATACTGGCATGCCGAAAGTGAGATCCTTCCACTGGCGGTAACCATTGGAGAATCAGAATAGTAAGAAGATAAGCTGATATCCTGCAGTCCATCCTTTCATCGAAGTGCAATTGTTCTGGAGGGTTCCAAGAATGTGTTGCGATATGTCGCGTTTCGACGATTTTGTGATTGGCAGCGTGCCTTAGTTGGTAGTCAAAAGAAAGTAATTTCATCAGTCGTTGCTTCGCACTGATAGCATTTGTCTTCACCGACCCACGAAACATGGTGTCACAATTGGTATTGAGAGCAGATCCTTCAATAGCGTCAGGCACAGTTTCTAAAAACAGATTACATCACCAGAGACTCCTACATGACTCAGACAAGAATTATAGTCCGGTAGAAGGTTTTGTATGAGCGCGTTGTCTCTTAACCAGAAAATCAGGCAAAAATGGAAAGATTGGTGGTCGAGATCTAGGTTTTTGATTAACTTAAACAATGCTAGAAAGCAAACACTGCTGCCGTAGGTAATGCAATACGGTTTCAAGGAGTCCAGAAAAGAGCCTAAATATCATAAATTGCACAAGGATCTTACAAAGACAGTTTGACAGATTCTAAAACCCTCAGGAATTGAAAGTCAAAAACGTTTAACGACGTGGTTGCGTCTAGCCGATCAGAATACTGGACACAGAAACGCATTACGAAGGAACTTATCTGCTGTTTATTAAGGTCTTAAAGAAATGACTTGAAGCCAGAAATATTCAAAGTTGACAACCCGAGCCGTCCACTCAAACGAATGCGATAGACCGTGCAAGAGGACATAATTTTCATAATAAGGATCCCTGAGACAATTCCAAGTGTATGGCAGAATAAGTGCACTATGCAATTTAATAGAGCCATATATCCGACCACATAAACAAATCTGTGACTGTGATAAGATCGCAACTGCATATATTTCATAGATATATCTGCCTCGATACGTATAATATGTGTAATACAAATAGCGGGGGCTAAATTGTTTCAGTATATATGCATAGACAGAGCGGACCAGTTTCATTACGACAAGGCTACGAATCGGATCAGATTTACGGTATTTCTTTCATTTCTTTTCTGGCTTACTGGCTTTCTCGTAAGTAATTCACCAGAATGTCGGGCACAATGACTATGCCATGGACTTAAGGATAGTATTCAAAGGCAGCCTTCAGGACTAAGTGAGAAGGGCATCATATTTTTCCGCCCTCATTCAAACTCTGGATTATTATTATTCCAAGGTGCACGTAGTGGTTTTTCTCTAACATTTTGGGCTAGAGAGACTGTCGAATTTCGAAATTAATGGCCCAGTATGGCACTGAAGCGCTCACGGGAGCCGTTGCTTCATACATCGCTTTCAAAGAAGTAACCCATGGAATATTTTTTTGTTTTTGTATGAGACACACCGAGGGTTCAATTTTCGTGACGTCATTAGTGCGCGACGCTATGTTAATAGCGTTTCTTAAAAGAAACTTTCGTAGAAGGCGAGCGAAATCTACAGAAATTTGAACTTGTCGCCCGAGCGGCAAGAAAATTTGGTGATCGGTGTTAAAGACAAGGATTTTTTACTTAGGCAGAGGGATTATCATTTCAGAAAGCGATGGAGTCGAAACCACACTGAGTCAGCAGCAAAAATCCTTGGAAAACGAATAAAACAAATGCACTGTAGAAAAGGTGCACAAGTTCACACGAGTTCAAACCAGAAGGCAAGAAGCCAAATTCTTCCTTTAACCAGAAGAGAAAACAAGAGATTTTTAAGATAAACCAGGGAAAGGAAAAAGGAGGGAAGGTGCAAGATGATTGTGGCAATCAGATGCACTGCAAAACACGAGGCTTTCCTGCTTATGGTCAGGGGTGCCTCAAACGTAATAAAAGTAATCAGTTCGCGTCATATTGCAACGCAAAACGGTCGTCTCCAATCAATGTTGTCTCAGACGAAGATGATCAACTCTGGCTATCTTTCAGTGCTTCAAGTGGAAAACGTGTTGACCCTAGCTGGTAAAGGAAGGCAAGTTCTTACCGAGTCAACTTTCCCTATAGTGGACGCCGACCACGTTAACTGGTACAAGAAATCCATGGCTTTCCAGCTGGACACTTGAGCCTCGCACGTGATCAATTAACTAGACCTCTCAATTCATTTACAGAACGGAATGCCTAAATTAGGACAGAGCTCAGAGTTCAGTCAAGCTCAAAATGCACGATGGCACAATCAAGAGACCCACAGGACAGAAGAGGCGTGTCTAATAGCGATACACAATGGTAGTTTTAATTAGTAGAACGCATGAACAAGCCCCTCTTGTCAGCTCATCAGAGACTTAAACAAAGTCTTAAAGCGACAAATGTACCAAATGCCCAGATTGGAAGACAAGCTTCCCTGACTAGCAAAGGCAGAGGTATTTTCCACGCTGGATTCAAAAGGCGTTAATCAGATCGGTCTTAACGAGGAAAGTAGCATGGAAACCATCTTCTGGACCCCTGGTACTTGAGAATGTCATTTGGAGCAGGCCTGGCGCCAGACGAATTGAATGCAAGCTCCATGAGACGTTAGATGAACCTCCAGGAGAAGTCGTTTTGCGAGATGATGTATTAGTCGTGTGACAAGGAGAGATGATAAGACCATGACAGCGGCCTGACCAGGCTTCCCAAAGAGCAACAGAAACAAACCTGAAGCTGAACAAGTTCAAACTTAAGCTCAGACAGCCAGAAGTAAAATTCGTGGGGCGTGCCATTCACCAACCAAGGTTTAAAACCGAATCCAGAAAACGTGAAAGCTGTGGAGGAAATGTCTGGTCGTGCCTGAAAGGAAGAACTGGTGACCCCTCTGGGCTTCCTTTAAATGTCTGCTGAAATTTCTGCCTCGGCTTACAGAGGTAACTCAACCATTACCTGAACTCTCAGCCAAAGAAGCACAACTCCTCTAGCTGGTCACGTCCCCCAACGCGAGTCCGCATTCGCCGACATCACACACGAAGTGATCATATCAGTTAAGAGTGCTGTCATTTTAAGAGCCAGTGCCCATAACTATGGACCAAACAACGGCACAAGTCGAAAATTCTATTTTGCTCATTTTTTGCCCATAGATTGGCCCTAGCTAGTAAACAAACGGACCATAGTTAGTTTCTGCTAATGCAGCTTTTTTGGGGAGAAATTTGCGAAAAACGATATCGCCCCGATTGAGCTCAAAATCTACTTTCTGTTATGCTAAATTTTCTGACAATTTCATCGCTTTGCGCGACGCACAGCAACTACTTGAGAATCTTTCAATGGTCTTAACATTCAGCTCAGGATTTTCATGGTATGAATGAGCGAAAAATAAAATAAATCTAGGTTTCGTTTGAGCCCGAAACGAGATCGAACAGAAACGCAAAATATTACGATGTGTTGCAAACGAATTATAGCACTAAAATATCGCCTTATTTTTCTATGGGCTATAACTTTAAACGCCATAAAAACACTTTCTACGGGTTAACTGTACAACCACCTGTCTGAAAATCAAAAAACAGCTCTGGGCAAATAGTTTTAAGTCGCCCGCCTTGGCCTGTGCTTCTCGTAAATTTTCCCCTGAACCGTCGTGAGAATGTAAACAATTGCGTGACGCGGGCGGTCACCCTGAATACATAATTCGTTTCCAACAAACCGCAGATGGCTATCTTAGAACATTTGGGTGAAAAAAGAAAAACATAATGGACCACTTTTAACTTCAATATTATGAAAGTCATCGCTTTGAAAATTTCGTTAATTAAAAACGCCAAATAAAAGCAATTTACTTGGAGTTCGAGTGTTACTGCTATGTCGTTTTAAGCTGTCGTTCTTTCTTTGATCATTTTAATTACAAAGAACGAGTTCTACAGAGAAAATCGTTCTAAGTTCATTTGTTAAGCATGATGACAAGTTGATTTTGTTGGTTTGTAGCCTTACGTGATCTGAAGGAACGCTACAGTGATTAAATTTGTATTTGTTGATTTCCACGGATCGATTTTCGGTTAAACTTTTTTATTTGTACCAGTACATTTAGTGCCTTTTCTCCTGCTAAAAAGTCGGAAAAAGTGAAGTAAACAAATCCTAAAAGTTTAAATCATAAGTAGGAGGCATCAACAGTGCCAGTGGCTCGGTAAGCTGTTAATTTGAACAATTACTGTGCTGGATGGATTGCTTTCCAGGTTACGCACGTACTGTACATATAGTTCATTGTGCGCGAATGTTTCTGTTTCAAACAACTGAAATGCTCAATAATGTTATCTTGACAGAAATTTTTTTTTCTTCAGTCTTAAAACTTAAGGTTAGAGTTAGCCTAAACCCTAAACTGTTTTGGCAGCCAACCTATTTTTGGCTAATTGCTTAATCAAATTATATATATATTTCATTGAAATTCGCTCCTCCGTGACTGACTTCCGCGAACAAAACAAGATGGATGTTCGCTGTTCATTTAAGACTACAATCCTGGTCAAAAGTGTTGGGACAGTTTACGGCAGATGACTTCACAGGCAGCCTCTCTTAAGACCAAAACCGCGCAAGCCCGTCTACCCCCCTCCCCCCTGTCAATGTTGATAAAAATCTTGAACAAAAAAAATCCTTGACAATAGCTTCAGAATAGCCACGTTTCAAGAATTGTTCGCCTCCTAGAACAGTATTCTCGAACTAAAGAGACGATAAGATAGATATTCACATCTTATTCCAATAATAACGATTTTTCAGCAATCGCGTTCGGTTCCAACACAACTGTCTAACCAGTTTCTATTGTCCCTTTTTCCTTTTTTCCCACATCCGATCGAGTCTTCAGAATAGCTTCATTTTCTTGCAACGTTGCTAGGGGGGAGGGGGGGTCAATTGTACTTGCTTCTATTCATCTTTTGTTCTAAAAGGTTGAGGACGTAGTTGAAATCGTGGGTTTTAGCGCGCAAAAAGGGGAGGTGTCCCAACAACTTACGGCCAGGATTGTAGGTTTACTCTAGAGGAAATTGTTCCGGATTCGTGATGAATCGTTTTGGTGCCGGATTGATTTTGCCGTTTACACAAAAGTGGACGAATCCGAAATAAAAACTCTCCGATTTGGTCGTGTCTCCGGAGATTTTGAATCCGGAATTTAAAGTAGGAACTTTGAATCCGAAAACTTTTAAATCCGGAGAGTTTTGTCGTGTAAACGATTTTCTCTCGAATCCGGATATTTTTCCGCCTGTGATCTTTTGAGTTTGCGGTAGAACGAAAATGGCGGATTACATGATGCAGCCGTAGTCGAGTCGTAGGCACATTGATGGCCATTTGATGGCGGTCGCTGGGTGATTACCTCGTGCTGTTTCAGGTGTAGGTAATCACGACACTTTATAATGGGTAATGCCACATTCCTCAGAAACCCAATTTATCGACGCAAACAATATTGACGCCCTCCATACTTTACTGCGCAGATGACGACGATGGCACGATCGAAAACCTCGACGGTTCTAGATATTAAGTAAAGACCAGAATAAATGCCTGGAGGGACCTGACATGATGGACAACAGTACCGTGGTCAGCGAGTTGAAAGAAAACTTCAGACTGTCTCAACCTACCCCTAGCCTTATTTTCGGAGGCATTTTGTTTCTCGTTGTCGAGGCAACAAACTGCTTGTTAACCATTCCATCATGAATGTTCGCGGAGTTATCGTCGTGTGTAAACGGTTAAGAATCCGAATATCCTTTCACTGTAAACCCCTACTAATCTGAATACTCTAAAATTGATGAATCCGGGAAAGTTTACGAATCCGAAAAAACTCCTTTAGTGTAAACCTAGTCCTAGATCGACCACTGTAATGTTTATTTGTCTACCAGTGTTATGATCTACAAATTTCAGTTAATTGATCTAGCAACCAAAGTAGAAAAGATGGATTTTTTTTTCCCAGTATGATTGAAACTTAAACGCAATTTCTTCCTCGGCTAATTCAATGCAAGAAATTCCGGTTTTTTTAGCTGAGTTTGAGCATATTGTGTAGGTACAAATTTTCTACACAGCTAGAAGAGCTGAGATGCCGTCACGCAGTTAGTAGTTTATAGAATTTATGGTATTTCCACTTGACTTTATTTGTCAGTCAATGATTCAATTGCCATAAACCATAGAGGGTTGGTTAAGTGTATCTCTAAAACTGCCACTGTATTGTAAGTTATCCCTGAAATTAATAAAATAACCAAGTGTGAAAATCATTTCCCGGAGTACTGTAGTCACGTTCTTTATTGGGGATGTCGTGGGTGTTGCAATGCAAATGAAAAAATATATATATATTTATACTAACTTAAACAAAAAAAAAAACATTTTCGATTATTTTATCCACACAACGTTTCAAAAATTGCTTTCAGCGGATTGTTGGAAACGAATATTTACTTGAGAGTGGCTCTCCGCGTCACGCAATTATTTACATTCCAAAGGCGGATTTTGTGCAAAATCTATGAGAAACACAGGCCAAGGCGGGCGACTTGAAACCATTTGCCCAGAGATATTTTTTGATATCCTAACAGGTGGGTGTATATTTAACCCGTAGAAAGTGTTTTTATGGTATTTAAAGTTATAGCCCATAGAAAAATATGGCGATGTTTTTATGCAATAATTCTCTTGCGACACATTGTAAAATTTTGCGTGACATTTTGATCTCTTTTCGAGCTCAAAACTAACTTTGATTTATTTTATTTTTCGCTCAGTCATACCACGAAGACCTGAACTAAATATAAAATCCATTGAAAGATTCTCAAGTAGCTGTTCTGCGGAGAGCGAAGCAATCAAATATTCGGAAAATTCAGCAAAACCGGAAGTAGATTTTGAGCCCAATCGGGGCGAAATCGTTTTTGGCATATTTCTACCAAAGAAAGCT
Organism: Orbicella franksi; assembly: GCF_964199315.1. Classification (NCBI taxonomy): domain Eukaryota; kingdom Metazoa; phylum Cnidaria; class Anthozoa; order Scleractinia; family Merulinidae; genus Orbicella; species Orbicella franksi. The sequence goes on from NC_138149.1 coordinate 8,685,609, forward strand.
GTGTTAGCAGAAACTAACTATGGTCCGTTTCTATTCTTACTAGGACCAATCTATGGACAAAATACAAGCGAAATCAATATTTCGACTTGTGCCATTGATAGGCGATTTAGGTCCATTTTTATAGGCATTCACTCTTAAGGTGTCTCAAAACAGTTTCCAGCACTTAGATTTTTATGGGTCATTGTAACCACTCTTTATCAGTTGATGCTACAATCATGGTATCAAAAAACTGCCCAATCATAGGTGAACACGTTGTTATCATTTTCGCGATGCAATAGGTTACCATAGCAACAGTATGACCTCCTAAAAACACCCTTAATTACAGCTTTAGGGGTTTATAATTCAACAACGGCACCGTGGAATTTTTTAAATCATCAACTTTTGATAAGCATGATAAGACGCCTCTAGGGTGTAGAGATCCCTAGTTAGCTCTGCTCGATTATCAAAACACCTCCACGGAAGGTATGAAAGCCAGTCCTGCTGCCGTAGAACACGAACATTGTTTCCAGCCGCGACCAGCCTTCTCCATCCGAAGGTTGTAAATGGAGTTGATGAGCAAATCAAACAGAAGTGCGATCGTGATCGCACACTTAAAATACTGCCAGAAATAGAAGTTGTACAGGAAGTAAGGACTGCCCCTGTGGAGCAGAGCAAGCCACGGAAGAGCACAAAGTGCGTGCCTAAGCCCTCTAACCGTTCTTACCCGGGAAGACGTCGAAAGAAACGGTACGTAGGAACCGACGAAGTTTTACACCGCCTAGCTGTCTGCGATGTTTGCACCCAATATCACTCTCGGATTCTCTTGAAGAAGTTACGCAAGCCTCATTTGGAGCTGCAAATGCTAGATCACCTGCCGTACAGCAATCCGCTATCAAGCCTCAGAGTGTCACCTGTTCATAAGAGAAGACACCTGCTGCAGACCTCCCTCGCTATACCAGGACTTAATCAAGACCTAACACCGACTCTTAAGTGTTGATCGCTTTTATCCAGATGCTTGCATTTTTTTTTTTTTCTTTTTCTTTTTTTCATTTAGAGAGACTTTTGAACATTTTGAGACTGGTTCATATGATCAACACTAAGCTGTTTGTTGTTGTAATTTGTTGTTGTTGTTGAATATTAACCGTGCTAATTTTGTTACAGGCATCGTTACGTTTTGTTTATTTAATTGAATTTTGTAGGAGAAGGGTAATGGTTCATTATGTCCAGTCAAGGTTCGACGATTTGTGATATAGCGATTGGCACCGTGCTTTCTCTGGTAATTAAAAGGAAAGCAATTTCATCCTGCGTTCCGTTTTGACACTTTATTTGATATCAACATCGGAAATGTTGGGTTATTTTTCATGCAAATTTTCATGTCTACTGGAGATGGCAGGTTCTCTGCAGAGAATGTTCTTCCAAATGATGCAAAACACAATATGTTATTACACTTCTATACAGAGTAAGCCTCTCTTAAAGAGCTTTCAACGGAGAGTTTATTTTGGCTGCCATGTTGGGGTGCAAAAAGTACTCAGCAAAACCAGGGAGGTGTCATGTGAAAATCATGGCCAATCCCACTTGTTTGACTTGCCCCCCCCCCCCCCCCCCCCACCAAAAACCATTACACCAGTACAAAACACCAATATAACTTTTATATATTTTATATTTATAAAAACTTACAACTATAAGTCACAAAACGTTCAGGCATTACCAGCGTTTTTCTCGTTACAGTTTGATTGCCTTACAACCTAGGATAAAAAGCTGAAAAATCCTAAAAATTTAATTTTAAAGGGAAATTTTCCTTTCGCCTTAAAATACTACATCCAACCTACATGCAAGTGGATCAAAAGTGAGACAAGGAAAAAGATGATGGCTTAAGTTTGATTTCTACAATGAAAATTCATCTGCCTTGAACATTGCATGATCTATTTCCGTCACTCAGAGATATTATATATTGCTATCATATAATTGCTTCAGTTCCCACACATGTAGCAACGCTTTTATCAGCAATACTCTTGATTGATGTATTCCACATTTAGACATTTTGTAGACCTAGAGGACAAATAAATATTACCATTTAATTAATTTACTTTCAAATTTGAACTAACGAACTATACAGTAAAAATATTTCAGTTCCATTTCAATTCTTGTAATATTTCCCTCCCTCTTGAAGTAAAAGGGTTGACAGCATGGGTGGAAGGGCGAGTCTGGCGTCCCTTTATCTCACCCCTCACAGCGGCCATCTAATAAACCCCCTTCTAGCAGTGGACCAGTTCAGTTCAGTTTTATCATTGCACACTGTTTACAGAAAACAACTAAACATAAGATGGTTTACAATGATACAGAAAAAAAATACAAGTAGAAATTAACAAAAAGAAACAATATTTAGTTGTGTACAGTGACCAAAGTAGCCAATGAGCTTTCAAGTTGGTCACTGTCATGCAGATATAAGTTGTCGTTGGCCGCATGTTAAATATAATTTAAATTAATATTGGAGAGAAGGAAACGTTAATTAGAACAGCCCCCTCCCTCGATTTATTATTTGTAATTATTGGAAACCTTTATCTAACATTTAAAGTAAAATAAACGATACTACAATATATACCGACTTCAAAACTAAAAAATTAAACTATTAGACCTCAATCCCTACAGCTGGAAAGCATGTTGTGTAAATAATAAATAAATAAATAATAAATATACCTAATTGGCCACTCCCCATTGGGGCTTTTCAGGCTAGCCAACCTTTATGCAACGTGTTTACTTCGGTAATACCAAAAATAAAATATTTGGCTTGTTTCCGAATATCGCAAATTACTTTTCTTGAGGTTATAAAAACCATCAATAAGATCAACTTAATCTCATTTGATTTATACTAACCATATTTCTTTCTGATTTCATCGCGCTTCTCTCGTCTCTCTGCCTCCCTGCGGAGAAAAAAGTGAGAAATAAACAAAAATCAATGATTAGAAAAGTGATTTAACTTAAACAGTAATTTTATCTTCTTTTTTTAAATACAGTTACAAGAATTGCTTGCCCCTGGATTAGTTTCCAGAACTAATCGAGACGGGGACAAGAGTGATCAGGGGCAAGAGTGAAATAATTAGGGACTATATTATATCCAACCTTGGAAATGAGGTTTATATTTGACCAGATGTTTATTTTTACATACCTATCCTTGTGTTTGGCAGTTATTTCCTGTCGCTTTTTACGGTTCTTGGTCTCTTCCTTGTCGGGTCTGAAATAGCAGCAATGAATTGCAATGTTTCAAAAACAAATTTGTGTTCGCCGCTAAAGTAATTACGATTGTGACAGTTCACGCTAGTTAAGGTGGCGCTGTCCTGATATGTTACGCAGTCAGGGCCAGCTGTTTGAGAACTTGACAATCATATCTCCGGGTCGAGGTTGGCCCGCTAAACACCCTTCGATCGCAACAGTCAAATAACTAAATGAACATGCATACCAACTTAATAATATGAGTAGATATCCCAGTAAGAAGAGTTACATACCCCCTTTGTTTTCGTCTTCGACAACAGCAGCAGTAGATGCAACATGTTAGGCCTACAAGCACCACAAAACCGGTCACAGACAGGGCAATGATCAGGACTCTTCCGGAAACTGCAAATTAAATTACAGCATTTTATCTTAAAAGATAACTTACATGAACTCCACACGGAAATCCACCCCTTAGAAAACTCCCATTAAAAGTGCCAACAGTCTTGATTAGCTGTAAATAGTCAGAACTCAGCACTATCAGTAGTTCGTGATTTTGTTCTGAAAGGAGTGTTGCTGGTGGCTGACTCTGACGTTGTCTCTTGACGTTGTCGAAACGTCAGTCACTAACAAAGGTCGGCTTTCCAGAATAAATGTCGTCCAGACAATCACAGTATACCATGGGGGGAAGGGGGGGGGGGGGGAAGGAGTTGTTCTTTTTCACGGGCAAAGGACAACGAAACCACTGCTTAATCAACGTATATGTTTTATATTACATGACGACGAGAAACGCTGTGTCTTGCCCGAAAATCCAACTCGAACTTCCATGTCAGGACAAAATTTCCTGGTTTTCTGTGTGAAACGCTTTATCCGGCGTAACTAGCAGATTAAAGCTACAACCTTGCAAGACTACTTTTTAACATAACGCTATAGTAGTTACTGGACTGGACCAAAACATTCCGAGGAAGCCACTTAAAAGTTCAAATAAAAGGCTACGCTAACCATTCCGGCCACGCCAGATTTTCTTTGAACGACGTGTGAATCACTTACCCAGACACTGTCCAGTCATCCATTCCTGATCCTCGCATGATTTGTGAAGGGTTTTCTTTACCACGCTGCCTGACTCGCATACTTTTGTTGGCTCACAGTAAGAACACTAAAGAGGGTTAAGAAAAAAAATTATACGATTAGTTTAACTTGTGTTGGTTTGCATTCATGTACACACATTGTAGAATACGTGACATTCTGCAAATATTCCAAAGGATTGTTGTCATTTTGTCTTGAGAAATATGAGTCGATCCTAATATTTTTACTCTTTTCTCTCTATGCATGGAACGAATAGCGCGTTCCGGGCAGAGAGCTTATTCATAAAATGAAAGAGTACCATAAACCAACAACGACCACCGAGGGGGGAAGGCAATAGTATATGGTATTCTTCACCCACCCTTCCTGTTGTACGAAGCCGAGGGTCTCAATTGTGGAATCCAAATCTGAAGCCTAAGAGTAAAACAGCGGAGGATAGAGGTAGGGGGTGGGAGGGTGGAGCAAGGTTTGGCAACCCATAACAAAGTTGCTGAAATGCTGTTAAAAGGAACAAACACCAAGAATTAGACAAAAACAATTATTCTTCCAGCTTCATTACCGTTTTCGGGAAACCTCGATGGCAACAATACAATGTAATGCCTCCACGTCAAGCTATTGATCCAATCTAGCTATATTTCGTAGACCGTGGTGCTAACTTCGTAATAACGTGAACTTACCCCCGACACTTCGACGCAATCTTTACACGACTTGCCGCTGTGTATATTACAGTTAACATCTAGGGTAAACGAAAAGAGAAATAAGACCGGACTACTTTTGCACTAGAAGTTATATTTCCGGGTGTGTGACCATTTCGGGATGTTTTGACATTTCGCCCTTAATAAGGTATCTGTATACCCCAAAATTGACCATTTTTTAAAAGTGTTTTTGGCTTTTTCTGAGATAGATGTTATTTCAGATAGATCTTATTTAGATCTTTCATTAAAAAAAAGTTCTACGGCAAAAGCTTGATACCATGCAAAGTTACAAACGAAAAGCGCCTCTTTCCATTTATTATATCTTTTTGATAGCTGTCAACAGATGTCGCGAGAAGTATATTTGCATTTATAACGCTGCCAAAATAAATAAACCCGGTCCTGTCTGGTTGCCTCCCTGGGTGTTTAGAATCTAAAATGTGAAACTGAATACTTCGAATTCGAATATCGTTACATCCGTGTAATTGTTATATCACTGTGGGGAATAAATTCTGGAAATGAAGCGGCACATTTTTCAGTCTGTTGCTTCGTAAAGATATTCTCCCATACATCTCCGGATTGTCACAGTGTGTTGATCGGTTTGCAATCGGAATACCGTAATTACGATTAATCGAAAGACATTTATGCATCCGGAACAATATCTTCTAATGTAAAGGTAGTCAAATTCAGTGCCTAGAAGTAGTCTTCATTTAAAAAGTTCCGTTTTCAGTAAGTCCCAAGCGGAAGCTTTTTAGTGGTCGACCGAGCGTGAATTCTTCAAACGACAAGGTTTTCCATCAATTCCTTTACCTTCGGCTGTTGTGTGCAAAAGTTCCGAATCTTAGAGTAACAAGACACCTAAAGGCGATTCCGTGGGATGCTTTGGTTAGTAAGCGTAGCATTGGAATGAATTGTGAAGTTACAGTTAAGTGCGACGATTAGTTATTTAGATCAGCCATAGAAATCACTGTAGAAAGTGTTGCAGAAACCATCACTGTGTTTGTAGTGGAAAATAAGGTAGGCGGAAAATTACTGTGCGAGCACAGTCTCCTTCCCCTGCTCCTTCCTCTTTCTGGGTGATCTACAAGATGGGACGAGAGTGTGCATGGTGTTTAGAAGTGGCATCAAAACTGGCTGAAGTAATATATTGCAACGTGGAAAATGGGATTTGTTTTTTTCCTAATTCGGCCATATTACTTACGTTGAGAACTGCCAGAAAATTTGAGACATTAATGGTAACGCAAAGTTTTTTAAAACGTTGCGTTAATCCAATCACAATATTTTAGTCTTCAAATTTGAAGACTAAAATATTGTGAAGAGCTGTTTGCTGTCAATGAAAGTGACAAATCTACTAAAACATTAACAGGCTAAAGTAATGATTGTCTGTTATATAATTAGACGCTCTTTTGTGTGAGAGAAGGACTGAAGTAGGGTATTTATGAAAACATTAACAAAAGTATTGATTGTCCTTAGAGGCTCACTTGAGTGAGAGAGATACGTAACGCAACGTAACGCAACTGGTATATTGCCATCAATAATGTGTGCTTGTTTATTCGAGATAACGAAAGGATTAAACCATGCATCTTAACAAATATTTCCCTTTGTATTTACAACTGTTAACAGTGGAACACTGAAAGTAAAATAAACATCGATTGGATTAAACCTTCTCGCAAACACTTTTTACATGTGTGTCTAGCTCTGGTAAATAGGTAGCTCAATGTCAGCAAGAATACACAAAACCTTAAACATACACGTAGCACGATTGTCGACTCATGGATTGAACTGTGAAAGTTTCGATAGAGTACAACTCTCGAGGGTTAAATATCTTCCAGTGCAAACTAACAAATATTCGATTTCATTAATTTGAGCCAAGTTTTGAAATGGTTGGTCTCGATGTTTTCCGTGATGGACTCCTTGATTTTGGAATACACTGATTCAATGAATATCGTGTGTCAAAGTTGCTTCAAACGTCTTGTTTAGACTAAGCGCGCGTTAGGCACGTAGGCCCGATGAACAAGCAGGTTCGGTTGCTGAACTCGTTGGTTCGTTTGGCAGGCCGAGTGAATAGTGAACTCGTTGGTTAGATGCGTAATACGGAACGGATGATCCGCGAACTCTATGCAATTTTCACAGTTCAATTCAATACACAAAGTCGAAACACCTTCTAAAATTAAATGTCTTACCTTCTGTCTATTTCCTGAACACGTACACGTTGCTACGAGCACTACATTGTCTACACAAGCTACTCCTTGCCAGAATCGCAGAATCTTTCGAAATTACAGTACTTTTACTCCTGTGAAAGTCATGTCATCTTGCATGTGCTTCCAAGTTTAACCTTCCAGCTGTGGCGTGCATTTCATTGTCAATCAAATTTGTCGATTTGCGTCGACGATGAAAAAGGAACCCCGGGCAAACCTTACCGTGGCCTGCCACAGGCATCCCACGGAAAAAAAAAAAAACGAAGCTAACACTTGGGCATGGCCAGTTATAATTTTAAAACCGTCTAGCGCGATAAAGCAAAATTCAGACCACCAGACGAAAGCTTTACTCCTTCAATTTGAATGGTCACACATTAAAGGTTTCAGCCACAGAACGAAAGGAGTGATTGGAATCATTTCATACAACATAACAAAAACGTGACATACAAGCATTACCAAATACGTGGCTTTCATTAAACAATGATTGAAGGTATTAATCAGACACACAAGGTTTTCTCTAGTCTGCCTCCCTGCAGTGATTTGACCGTCACACAACGTTCCCTTAGAAGCGTTGTCTGGTCTTGTTTAACGCCGTCACAACAATTTGGTCTCTTCATTCTAAGCCGCAGAGCGGGCTTGACTCTGCTCTCAGTCTGTAGGGGAAGTATATCCTAATGCTCTGCGTTTTAACTACATATAACCACAGCTTTTTCGATTATACTATGGCGGTTTATCAATTCTTTCACATTCGGTCAAGTATTCAGTGCCGATGCCTGCCATTTGCTTGATATTTTTAAACTACAAACAAATTAAAATTTGTTTACTCAAATGCAATGACTCACCAGCTTTGGCCGCGTGAGACCACGACTGTATGTAAAAGAGAATTAACAGCAAGGCAGAAGTCAAGAAATTGTCTGAACGAAACATCGATAACCGCTTCGGGGCGTACAAGTCGATATAAGCTACCGTCAACAACGAATACAGCTACGTTTCCGCCACGCGGTGCATATAGATTTCTGGGAAGGAAATGAGGTCATCGTGATGTCCGAAAAGGAAAGAGCAACCGAGATTATATATTTGATGACCTCAAGGTTGGTACACACTGGAGGACATAACGAAGCGGGGGCATGTTGCAGCGATAGTTTTGTTTGTGCGACAACATATTGCAAGGAATTCAGGTCTTTATATTTTAGACTTATATTTGTTTATTTCATTCCTAGCTGAATGAAGAGTACAAATTATGTTGTTGTGGTTGGAATTTCTACATCATGCATCATTAAGATGGGACAAAATGACCTCAATTCTCAGTGTCGCATCGTGCGTGCTGCTCTCTCAATCTGTCCCCACTACGAAAAAGAATGAACCAGTATCAGCTTCATGTGCTCAAGCATATGCGTCCTTTGTGTACAAAATGTTTAAGCAAGCAACCGGAACGCTGATCCTGCTGGTATACGTTGGATCAATAGTGATCTAATCGGCTTTACATATAAAATGAAGAATACAAAAGCAGAAACCGACACAACGTAGGATGATTTTTTGAAGGTGTACTATATTTCGGCTGGCCAAACCAGCCTTCTTCAGGTACAATGAGAATTTTACATTGGGACGTGTTTTTATGTAGCCGATATTTTCGTAATACCGAAAATACGCAAAAGTAATTGACAGTGTAAATTAAAGATAAGCATACGGTAAAATAAAATAACATAATAAGAGAAGATAATAAAAGAAAACAAATGGAAACAATTAATGTTTCTTCACGGATGTTCAGACCATCAGGATCAATTGTTCTGCCTTTTTGAATTAAAAAAGCTTCCCTGGCCTTACGGATAGAGTCTGATCGGTTCGAAAAGATTTTGTCGATGTACACACGGAGGAGCTTATCCCCGCCTCACGATATCTCCCCTTGTGTGAGCCGACGTTTATGTTCTGTGAACTTGAACGCTTGCCGGACTTATTAAATTAGTTCATGTTCTACCCTGTGGTCATGGTAAACCGGTATTATGCTCTTGACTCTGGCTTCCCACCAAATTTCTCTTTACGAGATACATGAGCGCGCGTCTCTGAAAGGGCACCGCACGCAAAAAATCTTCACTTGTCGGCTAGTGTGCGGTGAATTCAGACAAGTCTGCGACAAGATCGGTGCTTGTCGGGCGATAATTTATCTGACAGTGCTAGATCTCAGAATGTCTTCTCGGACTCTTGCAGTCTTCGATCCAGTAATACGTCTTCAGTGGTGCTCCTAGCGATACGCTCAAGAAGACCTCAAGAGGTGGGTCTTTCTGCGCCGTTGTGCCGAAACCATGGAACAAAATGCAAACAGACATTTTAAATGGAGATAAATTACCTTCATTTTATAAGTGTTTATTGAAGGCAATCTTTTAGGCTTGCTATTGTATTTACTCGTGACGTTTTTCGTTTTATACATCTTTCTCAGGTGGGATATTTTATTGTTTTCACTGTTTGCTCTTCAACTTTAATCCCAGTTGAATTTTCTATTTTATTGTATTATGTAATACGTTTTTCATCAAGTTATGGAATTAGCACACGCAAGTTATCGCTTTAGCGTTTTGTATTAATAAAGCGATAGAGCGGTTTTCATTCGAGTGTCATAAGACCAAAGCCAAACCAGTTACTTATCAATTAGACTACTGAGCCAATCTCAAACCGTAGTAAAACCAAAACCAAAGGAATTACCTGATTCCTTTCGACACTCAATTGAAAACTGCTCTACAGATGTGTAACTGAATGTGTATGCATTGATGCCGGCGTTGAAGTTATTTGTCTCACTTATTTGGGGGGAAGGGGAGGGGGGCGGGGGAAGAAGGGCCGGATAATTAAATTTTTGACAGCAAAAACTGCCGGAAACGAGGGTTTTATCTGTCCATCTGTATAGTTCTTCGAAACAGAGATTTATCTCTTTAAATTGAAACGAGGGTTTATCTGTTAAAAATCCTGAAACGAGGGTTGTATCTGTTAAAAACCCTGAAAAGAGGGTTTTATCTGTTAAAAACCCTGAAACGAGGGTTTTTTCAGTTGAAATTCTTGAGACAATATTTTGATCTGTATCAGTCCCTGGAACGAGTGATTTATCGGCATAAGTTCCCGAAACGAGTGTTTCATCCGTTTAAACCCCTGAAACATGGATTTTATATGAATAAATCCCTAAAACGAGGGATTTTTCTGTCCTCTGCATGAGTAGTGCATTCCGACTCGATGCTTTGGGACAACTTAATCAAAGAAATATTTTGCTACGGATCTTGGGTTTGCAATTTCATCGATAATGGCGCCGGGTTGTGATCTTAGCTTTGCAGCAATTTGGCTGCCACTCAAACGTTGTCGTGTGGGAACTTTGCGGAAACTCTAGCACTGTGTAATTTAAAACTTCGTGGTTTCCAGCAAAACTAACTCTCCTGCAGATAGCATAGGAATAATTTGTAGGAAGGAAGTAGGAAAACAGTTCTATATAAACTTAACTGACTGACAGTGTAATAACAACTAATTTAATTTTTTGTTTTGTTTTGAGATCTTCATGGACATCGTTTACCAGTTGATACTCACTAGTTGACCTATTGAAGCACAATTCCACGCTTCACGCTTATCATCAACCAATAGACATTTCTGGTTCAACCACAAGCAAAAAATTGTGATATAGGCAAACCGGCTTAAGGTACTAGTACTCAATAGTTTAACTGACTAAAGCTTGGCTACGTTAGTTAGCAACGAAGCATGTAAAAATGAATCTCATTTTCTATGCATTCCGAGATTAATTAACATGTACACTAGTTTTGCATCTCTCAGATTTGCTCACTAATACCTTTATATTGCAAGACACAAATTTTGAGTTTAATGGATACTAAATATCAAGAGGAAATAGTCGCAAAATGCAGCCAGTAAAAAGGCGTTGAGATGTCTACCGAGGTGAAACTCTCCTTCGATCTTAAATGATTCTAGATTTTCCTCAGTTGCCACAGAGAAATTGTTTTTGTGTCACTTTGACATCCTCAAGGTCATGATTTTGCTTGAGAATAATTTTCCATTGTGATAAATTCGTTGTCCCAGCCAAAAACCGCTGATCTGAGATAAGGGGAAGTGCCTGTTACATTGGAAACCTAATGATCTCAAATCGTTAGGTCCCAAAGCTACAACCATGGACAAATTGTGTTAGAAAAAGCCAAAAACATGAAACCTTAACATAATCCCTACAGAATAAGTGTCAGCACCCCCATTCCCCCTTTCAATGTTAAAAAATGGTGAAATGCAAACTTGTGTTTAAGGATTTTGCCAACATTGCACAGGGGTGAGAGGGGCAAAATGCTTATAGAATGATTAGCATATCATTCATAGGAAAGCTGGTACGATATGTTAAAACTGGTGTTCTGTAGTTCTTCAAAGAGTTCAAAGTTCCTAATAAAGTGACAACACTGAAAGGAATTTAGACCATAGTGTATGATTAAGTAATATAATACTGTTAAATTGCACTAATCAGGAAAAAAAAACGGATAAAATGAAAAAATCAACAAGAATGGAGATGAAATAGTCAAAAAAACAAAAAACAAAAAAATGAGATAAAATATTAATTGCCAGTTTTTCTCACCTCAAGTTTTGAAAAAAAAAAATTTTCCTTGGAGTGGATACGAGTCATTTTCCGCATTAGGAGTCGCCTTGGTGTACCAAGATTCCAGAATAAACTTCTGAAATACGATAATTACCTTTGCCAACGATAGAAGAGTTACTGTAAATGACGTGGTCAAGAGACCATGCATGATTTTAAATCCTGGGGCCTTTGGTCGCTGTTTTGAACTCCTTGTAAGTTTTTTTCCTCGTAACAACTGATCTACACATAGCAATTGGCACAAAGTCAAAGTCAGGTTGTAAATCTAAGGATAGTCGTGACTTTGAATCCAGGAACTCTTATTGAAGCATTTTGAATGGCTTGTTGTTTTTGCTGTTATTGTTGTTAGTATAAAATCTGTTAATTATAATTGATTTCAGATGAGAAATGTCCGTATAGTGATATCTGGAAATCGGTTATATACTAACTCCCATCTGGTTTATCAATGACAGGGTGAAAATGAGAGACAACCATGTATGAACCAAAAAGAATGGTTTATATCATGAGTTTTAATATTAACGTTTCGTGAAAGTGAGTGTCGCATACAGGAATAGTTCTTTCCTCAATCGATCCGCCATAGGTCTATAGCTAACAAAAGCATTAAGTTTGATAATGACAGCTATCTTGACATTGATCTTTTCACTGTCCCTACTGTGAACTCTGTGACATACGGTGAACGTGCCTTTTCTTTCTCCTCACCTATATTATGGAACAGTCTACCGGATTCTGTTAAAAATACAACATCTCTTTCGTCTTTTAAATCTGCACTCAAAACATTCTTGTTTCGGAAATCTTACTTTTGATTTATTTTATTTTATGAGGAACTGTATTTTAATTAATTATTTCATTTATTTTATTTATTACTGTTATTAGAAATATTTTATAGGATTTAACTAATTTATTTTTTATAGTAATATAAGCGCATTGAGTTTTTTAAATGCGCCCAAAAAACTTTATTATTATTATTATTATTATTATTATTATTATCATTATTATATATCACTGTTCACTTCCTTAGCTAGTTACTCTATATTACAGGGCCAGTTTCCTTTTTCTTTCCCAAATCTGGCAACACATGGGCAAAAAGATATCCTGGCACCTCAGTACCTCAACAGGAAGGCCTGAAACCGCTCTTACGCTTCAGTCTGCCATTGCAGCAGAGGTAGAAAGTGGCATCGTAGGAGTACCTTCGACAGCATGCTGGCCTCAATCCTGTCTTGCGCACTCGGTTACCACCGCAGCACTGGTAGAAAGTGGCATCGTAGGAGTACCTTCCACAGCATGCTGGCCTCAATCCTGTCTTGCGTACTCGGTTGCCACTGCAGCACAGGTAGAAAGTGGCATCGTAGGAGTACCTTCCACAGCACGCTGGCCTCAATCCTGTCTTGCGTACTCGGTTGCCACCGCAGCACTGGTAGAAAGTGGCATCGTAGGGATACCTTCCACAACAGGCTGGCCTCAGTCCTGTCCTGCGCACTAGATAACCATTGCAGCACATGTAGAAACTGGGGTTGTATGGTCTTCCTCTGCATTTGGGCCTGAACAAGCGACGCTCTTTGGCCCCTAGTATGTTTGACACTGATGTTGATAAACAAAACAGAACAAAAAATCTCAGGTGCTGATGAAGATCTTTGATCTGATTCATAGAATACCGTTATAACACTGTTATTATTCGTAAACCAAATCCTAGAGCCACCCTACACAACAAAAAATTAAGCACCACATGATATAAAGCACTCTACAACTTTCTTTTAATTGGTCATCTACACACACAAAATAGATATATGTGCTCTTCAATAAATGTTAAACAGTCTTCACGTGTGCTCAAAACTATTTTCTGTCTTTGATTTTCGACCCACAATTTAGCTATAATTTCTTTCGTGTATGAATAAAAGCTCTCTGTACTAATCTGATGTTATCTCATCATACGGTAAGCATAGAGCATCAAATCACCAGAACTGGGCATTTTGACGATGTCACGCAATATAAACAGTTTTTTTTCTTTTTTTTTTTTTTTTGTATTTTCAGATAAGCAAAACCCAACTCCATAGATTAGTATAACATGCGAAATTTAGTAAATATGTGAAAATAAAACTATGATAATTTCAATTAATAAATGAATAAATAAAACTTTTGCAAACTCAAGAAAGTATTAGGCCCAAGATTTGCCAATTTAAGGCGTCCCATATTTTTATGGGCTGACAACGGTTTTTTTTTTTTGTCTTGTTTTGTTTTGCTTTTAAACTTTGCATATTTAGTGAATTCGCTGTGATAATATTCAATCGAGCAGAGAGGTTTATATCAACTTTCAATGGAAATCAAAGTGCTCTATCAGTAAACCCGTGAATTTCCCCGTGCATGATGATTGACATGTTCTAGCCTTTACTTAATATGAAATTACTCTTTTCAGTACATAAAAAACATGAATATTTTAACGAGGAGAAGTTCCAAAAAGCAATAACCAGAGCTTCTTTAACTGAAAATAATGATACTGATGGTAAGCTTTCAAGGTTCTCCTCTCGTAACTTCATACCCACAGCAGTAAGGCTCTTTAAAAACTTTTGACCAACGCTGTAAGACAATATTGACAGATATTGACGGTCAACCTTTTCGTGACCCTTTCCCAGTGTCCTTCTCAGCATCAACGTCACCGTTGCGTGACGTACGGCCTAACAATTGAGATAAGCACTTCTCCGATCAACAAACGAACCGGACATTTTAACACACAATCAAAAAAAAGCTGACATTTACATTTCCCCTGATCAACAAATTCACAAGAAGTTCTAAAAGCATTTAATTTGAGATTCTTGACCTAACAGCGCCATTTTTGGCACAACATCCACAACTACGTAACACGATATTCTGGACATGTCAAACAATATATAACCCGGCGTGCCCAATCGATGAAAATCGATCATCGAAAACCAATCAATATAATCAATATAATGGATAAAAATTAGTCGATTAATATCGATTGGTTTCACCAATCGATTAAAATCGATGCTCACAATGCAATTCCTCTTAATTGTATCGATTTTTATCGGCTTTAATAAATGAACGATTTATAATTCTTAGCCGTTAGCGGATACGTTACGCATCCGTTCGGGTGGACACAAGTCAGTCTTGCCGAAGTTTTACGAGGTTCAAATGACGGGCGAAATGAACGTTTATTGACAGAGACTGTAATGAAGGGCTACCACAAGTTTGCATTGAAACTTACACAGGTGAAGTTTACTGTGTTATAGTTTAGTCTGTACGCGGAAAAACGAGGAAATTGGCTGGATCTCTTGCTATTTGTAGGAATCGGTACTTTCAAGAAACGTTGTTCAACGAATCCGCGTCTGCTCACGTAGATTGTAGAGGGCTATTTAGAGGGTCGCCCACGTATCAGGGGTTTCAACTGATCAGACTTTTCAAAGAGAGTTTTCAATACACTTTCAATCACGTCTTTTATATTTTCGACACATTTAGAGGAAAAGCAGCAATTGAACGACAAATCTCTTTTTAGGAAGAGAATAAATTATAATAGGTAAGACTTTCAATGACTAATGCATAGTTCAAACGTTTCTGAAGTCATTATTAAACGATTGCTATTGACAATCGATATAATCGATGAAAATTGATTAAAATCAATGAAAATCAAAACTCACAACTCTTTGGATCTTCGATTTTTATCGATTTCCGATATCAATCGATTAATTACTATCGATAAAAATCGATTACAATCGATTCTATCGATTATCGAATTTCATCGATTGGGCGTGCCGGGTTACATAAGCGTCATTTGCTTGGGCACAAGGAAAAATACCTTTTCTGGTATTATACAGCTTTTGTTGTGAATGATGATTGATGTTAGCTGACCTTGACGTAAGATGGAATTACCGTTAAAGTGTTTATGGAGGAAGAATTATAGTGATTGTTCGCAAAGTTATTTTTGCTGGACCTCAAGCCCAGAGCAGAAAGATTATTTAAAAACTGTTCACCAACACTGTGTGGCAATGCTGACAACATTTTTGTGCGCCTTTCCTAGTCTCGTTCACGGCATCTACATAACGGTTGCGTGGCATACGTACGAAAAGTTAAAAGATGATTGACCAAACCCTCAGAGTGTGGCAACTGCTGGGAGTAGATACTTTGCTTTCGGATGGCTAAAACATTTTGTAACTTTGTATATGCAGAAAAACAAAAAGAATGAATAGTGTAGAAAATAAAGCACACCTAAACAGGGTAATATATTGCATATTTGGAAAAAGGATCAAAGTAATATTAAGTTTGACAGAGCTACTTTTGTAGGGTAGCGTTAGCTTTTAAGGGTTGTTACTTTTGGCAATTGCAGACGAGCGATATATCTACTTTCGGGATATAACACGTTGATAATCATGGGGCTACATACTGTCTTGCTCCTGTCCGTGTTCGTTTGTTTCCGCCTCATGAAGCTCGTTAATGTCTTGAAGGTTTCCTTTCACATCCCACTCAGCTCCCGTGTCCTCGATTCCAACAACTTTGGGGTCTCTTTTCAGCTCTGATTCGTCTGCTTTGCTGAAGGAATCGCAACGACAGACAGCGAGGAAAAAAACTGCACACATAACAAATGAGGTTGCAGGCGACATGCTGCACGCGAAGGTCAGTCCTGTACAATACAAAGTATCACAGAGTTACTTAAAAAATCTATTTCCTACATTTATATAGTGTTACAGATAAGGACAATATACGTGAAACGTGTTATATCAGCCGTTATATTATTCTGGTGACATGCTCTTACGTGAACTTCCGCACTCGCCACGAGAACAGAAAATTTCTGGTCACGAGACCAATATGACGCTGCATCTGATGTATAAAATCATAGTTTTACAGTAGGATGGAGTAAAAGACTTGCTCTAATGTAAACTTTATTAATGATCATTTCCATTTCAAAGGTGGTGGGGAAAGCATTTTGATTCCAAACTTAGCGCGTCTCCCACGATTTGCTTACGCAGTTAAAATACTGAAATATCTATATGCGCATACTGGTCGTGCGTCTCCTTTTGAGATGGCTAATTTTAAGCATGTCACTTAAACAGCGGAACACAAATATTGCAGACAAATATCACATATTTGAATCTTCCTACTGGCAAGAAGTAGACCACCAGTTGGCTATTTACGAGGTGTACCCAATGCATTGAACTTGTTACCACCGAAAACACATCAGTTCAGTAACAGGGTGGAGAACCAAACCAGCGCCCTAAACAACACGGCAGACTGTCTCTATTCATAGCTATATATCAGTAGCCAATATCATTACCAGTCACTTTAAATCTTTTTCAGTATACTTGCCCAAGGATGCCGAGACATTCCTAATCGGCTTGAAAGACTGGATTGCCAACACTTCAAAAACGAAGAGGACAATACAAACGAACTCGCCAGAAAATTGTTCTTTTTAACTTTTACATGTTTCCTTTTCCCGAATCGTGTACGCCTAATTGCGAGACCCTGTGAAGTTCAGTTGAATGTTTTCACTTTTTGGCAAACATGCCTTATCCAATCGGTTGTTCAACAGTGAGGGTTTCTGGCAATTCTGGATTTCTTGTGAAAACTCATTCTTGGCCCCAAAATTACGCAGGCCTATATTCAAATGATACCTCTTGAATAATCACGCCTTTTTAAAACATTTTATAATTTAAGCTCTTTGAATAAAATAACCTTTTTGTTTTTACTTTCTAAAATGCTGTTATCATGTTGTCGGCGAACGGGACTTTGGGCACAATGCTTAACAAGGTTTCAAAGCAGAAAGGTCTCTGATGAGTCCCTTGGCCGGGAAGAAACGAGCTGCGTAAGACTAGCCACGAGCAATGTATTATCACAAGTACATGTGAATCGATTATTTTGTTTTTGCTCTCAACAAATGAAAGTTGAAGATTTTGGTTCTTCTTTTTCGAAATAATAAAATTGTTTAGTACTTATCATTTTTTGCAATTTGAATCTAAATTTTGTTTACAGATATTTCTTAATTTCTGCGATATAAGAAGAAACAAAAAATACGGGCGAAGATGTTAGTAAAATTTCAGTGGTTTAACTATTGTGTCAATACTAGAAAAATATTCGTGATCAGTGTTGGTCGCTAGTTCCCAAGCATTTTAGGTTTACATGAACCATCGCAGCTAACAAAAACAACAACAACAAAAAACAGAAAGAAAAACAAAAACAAAAACAAGACAAAAAAGAAGAAGAAAAGACAAACTTATTAACCCACTTGCCTGAGATAATGATGCTCAAACTCCAACAATCGTCGGAAGCCTTCTCTGAAGTCTTCAATCGACAGCAACCACTCTGCTTGCTCTCTATATAAACCCCCTTTATAACGTGTGAATCTTTCCGTTTGGCAGCTTAAAGCAGCTGAAAACATGTTTACAAAGCCTCGAGAAGATTTTGAGTTGTTTACTGAAAGCTTCCTTTGTGGCTGATTTATTACTGATTGGTTTGGATTCAATGAAAATTAATGTTTAGTTGTCAGTATCCTCAAGATCTAAATAAAATATTTGATTTAATTTTCTTAATTAATATCTACAACCTTAGTTCCACACAAAGGGTATAACAAAGACAGTTATTCACGGTCACTAACTTCAGAAACTCTACTTTTTTCGATAAGAAATTAGCGTAAGAAGCTACAATTAAACAAAATAATTGAGAAAATTGAAGTTAAACGAAGTTGTGCATAGAGTGTATGCTGTGCTAATATACGCATGTTTACCTTTATTAAAACCCTCAAGGCAAAAATATAAAATAAATAATACTCTCAAAAAAGCACTTTTAAAATGATTAGTCAATTTAGATTTGTACAAACAGATAACATCAAAACAAGGAATGAGTCTAAGTGGTTATGGAGTTAATGCAGTTTCTAAAAACTTGTGTCGAGCGGACCGAACTTCAACCAATCCTAGAAAATTCAATTAGAATTTTTAATCAAATAAAACTCATTTTAGCGCCTGACTAGGTAAGGGCTTTGAAATCCCAGCTTATGAGAAAAATCGAATTTTCGAAGTGAGATCAGTGGTCCGTTTTTACAGAGACAGCCTCTTAAATGGTTTCAGATTTTATTTTATAAGTACTGAGATTTATCCACGGAGATGACAGTGATGAAAAAATCGTTCAGTTTTTAGTCGCAGCCAATCAGCGACGCGAACGATGAAGTTTCACCAGTGAAAAATCATCGTTCGCGCGTCTGCTTGGACGAACGATGTTTTTCACTAGTGAAAAGAGATCGTACGGCAAGCCACGTCATCCTTGGCGTGAAAACTGGCAAGCGGCCTGTTTATTTTCAAGATGTCGAAAAGGTTTGTGGACGTCGGTTCAGTTAACAATTTTATTGCAGAACAAGAAAACAAAGCCACATTACAAAAAACACAACAAGATGTAACTTTTGCAAACCTTTTAAGGAACCAGGATTGAACTTAGAAAAGTTGAAGAAATTCCAGCATTGGAGTTAAACGAATACATCTGCGAGTTTATCAAAAGAACAGCTACTCTGCCAGTATCATGAATGACCCCGTATTGAGAAAACAAGAAAAGTCCTCCTGTCCAAACGGAAAGAGTTAAAGAAAAAAGGAAAAGGAAACAGGCCAAACGCTTCGATAGCTTTAACCAGTGATGAATTGAATACGCTCTACGAAAAAGGCCTCCTCGGTACACGAAATCCTGAAGCGTTGTTAAACACACTCTGGTTAAACAGCACTATGCATTTTAGGCTCAGAGGCTGCAAAGAACATAGAGACATGTGCTGGGACGATGTAAAGTTGAAGGAAATGTTACATCATGCATTGTCATAGCTTGTTACATAATGCATTGTTATAGTTGGTCCCAGCATGCCTTGGGGGGCGTAATAAAAACGTGGCGTCCATCTTTGATTTCTTTATGTTTTCGTGCAGCCACAACAGAAACAGCTGACGGCAAGGAATATTTGGAATTTAATGAAAGACAAACCAAAACAAGAACCGGTTCAGACTGCCGCGATATCAGGGCAATGCCACCTAAAATGTTTGCCACTGATGGATCAAAAAAAGATCCTATAGTGGTCTACAAGCTCTACGCCCAGAAGAGACCTGAAAAAATGAATGAAGACGATTCTCCCTTTTATTTAGCTGTCAACAACAACTTAAAGGCAGAGTCGCTTCAGAGGAAAGAGTGGTTCAAGGTTGGTCCTGTTGGCATAAACAAACTTAACGGTCTCATGAAAACTATGGCTCAAAAAGCAGGAACAAACAACGAACGTCTCCGAAATCACAGTGGTAGAAAAACTATGATACAAACACTCAGCGAAAATGATATTCCACCGACTCCTATCGCTTAGTTGTCAGGACATAAAATCTAAAAAGTATCGAAAACTACAGCAAGATCTCGACAAAACAGCAGATGAAAATGTCTCAAGTTCTTAGAACTGTTATAGCTGGTACTGCAACCAAGACGTCCTCGTACGAAAAAGCCAATCCAGCAATTTCTCCATCTCCCTCTGAATCACAGCAATCTATGGCTTTGTTGAGCAAGGCTGCCATTCAAGGGGGCAATTTTTCAATCAACATAAACACAGTTAATCAGTCACCGAAGCTCACACTACAGGAATCTAGCCCACCAGCAGCGTTGCCACGATGGAAGAGACTGAGGCCTTTGGAGGACAGTGACGATGAGTAAAAACATTGCTATGATATGAATATGTTGTTATATATCACTAGCTTTAAAATTTCCTCTTTTCCCTTTGCTGAAATTTTGAAAAGAAAATGTTGAAGTTTTTACTTTTTCGAGTGAATAAAACTCATTTCATTGTCTAGAAATTTTGAAAAGATGTTGAATTTTTAAAGAGCGTATGAGTAAATAAAACTCATTTCATTGTCTTATCGCTGTTAATTGTCATTATTAATGTTTGAAAGAAATCTGAGTACTTATAAAAAAAAAATTAAGACTCACTCGCTCGAAGGCTCGCTCGTTCGTTTGCGATTCTTCACAACTCGTGAATAAAAATCGTACAAGCGAACCAACGATGAAGTAATCTATATTTCCTCAGTTCCAATAGAGAAATTGTTTTCCTGTCACTTTGACATCCCTCAGGTCATGTTGTTCCTTGAGAATTGTTTTTCTATTGTGATCAATACTTTGCCCCAGCTAAAACCACTGAGATGAGGAGAAGTACCTGCTACGTTGGAAACCACATGATCTTATATTGTTAAGCCACAACCATAGACAAATTGCGTTGGAAAATGCCAAAACTGTAATACCTGCAGAATAAGTGTCAGTATCCCTATTCCCTCTTTCAATGTTGAAAAATGGTAAAATGCAAGCTTGTGTTAGACGAAAGTATTTCGCCAACATTGCACAGGGGTGAGAGGAGCAAAATGCGAGTAGAATGATTATTTTCAACCCTTGTGACCAAGGTTGTCGTATATCATTCATAGGAAAGCTGGTACTATATGTTAAAACTGGTGTTCTGCATAGTTCTTCAAAGAGTTCAAAGTTCCTAATAAAGTGACAGCACCGAAAGGAATTTAGACGGCAGTGTATGATGAAGTAATATAAAGCTGTTAAAGCACTAATCAGGAACAAAATGGAAAAATCAAGAAGGATGGAGATGAAATAGTCATTAAGACAATTATTAAGATGATTTCCGCAGAACATTCAAGCAATAGTGGCAAAAATAAAATTACCAAAAAAAAACGTCATAGCATGGTAATGTTTTCAATAAAGGTAAAAAGAACTTATTGAGATTTAAGCTCTCACGCTAAACCCGCGAGAGAAAATTGCACTTGAAGTTATCCATATTTCAATTAAAACACACGTTTCAAGTTTTCAAAAAGCTTTTTTTGCCAAAATAATGCTGTATTATCGGGGGAGTGGATACGAGTTATTTTTCGCATTAGAGGTCGTCTTAGTGTACTACCATTCCAAATTAAACTTTTAAAATACGATAATTGCCTTTGCCAACGATAGAAGAGTTACTGTAAAAGACGTGGTCAAGAGACCATGCATGATTTTAAATCCTGGAGCCTTCGGTCGCTGCTTTGAGCTCCTTATACACCGAATGCCCGGGAAGAGTCTCATGAAAGCGAGGCTAGTCAGGCTTTGATGTTTTGTTTTGACAATATTTCCCCAGAAAAGTCTTGCTTCGTCGTCGATCTGGTCCATTTTGCTTCATCCTCCCTATAAGTTTTTGTGTTCCTGAATGCCACTAGAAGGGAGTGAAATCTTCCACAGCAGAGAAAGTGGTTTTTTTTCGTTTCCTAGTTCGCCTCTAAGGGAAAAACAGACGAAGGAAAGGAGTTCATGATCGCCGTAGGAACTATTAAAGTTTGTTCGTTACATTTCAGGCTGAAAGATCTTAGAAAACGCGTAAGCGACCGCATTTAGCTCCAAGTCTTTGTCATTTGGTTCAATGCTGTCAGTGGTTACAACGACGGGGGTAGTTGAAGTTCATTCGCTTAGTTATTACACCATAGTATTTGTTTCGTGCGATTCCGTGTGAGTGGACGCGGATGTAAACAACTTCCTCTTTTGAGACAGAGGGTCTTTCAGGAGGAGCTTTTCTTTACCTTGGGGAAGGTAATGGCCATTTAGATCGTGTTGGAACACCACCAGATACCACATAAGCCCGTCATTTAAGCGATTTTCTCTAAGATCTTCTAACCTGAAATGTAGCGAACAAACTTTAGTTCCGCGGCGAACGTAAACTCCTTTCCTCGTCTCCACTATTTTCGCTAATCTTAAGAGGCGAACGGTGGAAGATTTCCATCCCTTCTCGTGGCATTCAGAAACACAGCAACTCGTAGGCACAGCGCAATAAAACAGACCAGATAGACGACGAAGCAAAACTTTTCTGGGGAAGCATTGACAAAACAAAACATCAAAGCCTGACTAGCCTCGCCTTCATGCGGCTAGTCCCGGTCGCCGACCGAGTCATCGCGCAAAATGCCGCGACACATCCGGGACTTAAATATAAAGTACGCGCGAAATTTAATTATTAATTAGGCTGCCGATGGTTAAACAATAAAGAAAATGACCAGAAAATGGCCGACCACGCATACTTGTTTAGAGTTTACGTGCTTCATACTTGTGTTTCGTAGTGGTTATCATAGGGCTTTTGTAGATGAGACATTGATGGAATAAAGGAGACATTTTTTGAAATGTTACGAAGAATGGATTGAATCGTTTTCTTTTCCTGAATTTGGTCCATTTGAGGGAAAATATTATATGAGGAAATATTTGGAGGAAGAATTTTACTCCTTCAAAGTGTCCTTCGTAACGGTTGTCATACGGCTTTGAATGTATGTTGTTAAAGGAAGCTTTATGCCAAGTTTTAACGGAAAATAATGTTTCGAAGTGGTCGTTCTGCCAACTTTCGAACACTCGTAACGATCTTTCAGCCTTCGTTCGCCTCGGAGACTAGAAGAACAATAGAGTGAAACTCTTTTGAATTTCCCGGTAGAATATTAATATATGCCAAGCTCCGCCTCCACAAACAATAGGACACACGCCGACGCTATAAGGCATTGAAATTGAGAGGTGATAAAATGTATCACTCAACCATCGTATTTAAAGTAACGCTTTGCGCGAGTTGCAATAAACGAATTTTCAGCATGTCATCTGTGCAAGAAATGCAGCTCGTTGATCGGGAGCTCTTTTCGCTTTGACATGTTACTCCAAAGAGGATTCTAACAACTGAATACTCGAACCTGGGCCTTTTGAATGTTTTCATCAATTAAAACGGTTCCAATTTTGAATAATTATCTCACACATGCAATGGACAACAATGCTCACTCAGGCGTAAGACGCGCTGCGTGCCTTTGCTTTTTCGTTCGGCTCTGGATTTCGAACAGAGATGTCATTTATTTTCCCCTTCATCTTTCGAATAGATAAAAACCTGTGTTGTCTTTTAAGTCCTCGATCAACGACAGACTACGTGAACCGATCGAGTAAAAGACTACGTCTGATGAACTGCTTTGACCGGTCGAGTAAAAGAGGACAACGATAAAGTAAAAGAAAGTTTTTTGCGCACCGTTCTTTCCATTTGGCAACGCTTTGGAAGAAGAATTTTTTGTGGGAGAACTTTTGGCTCCCGCTCTCAAACCATTTCGAATGTGACATGTCAACAAAAAAAAGTGAGAATGTCGCTGCACACGACTTTGTTGAGAAAAGTCTTTGTGATTAGCGCAGGCCGCCTTTAAATTAGAGCGCTTTTGTTAACTTATTACACCTTGGAATTTACTTCACACATCAGACCGTTTGATTGACAGCCGCCGATTCATTGACAAGAGCAGTCGGAATTCCGACAGCTAATATTTGTAATTATTATTCCACGCATTGAAAAACTGAGCACTGCAAGTATATGTCGCGAAAGACAATAGAATTCTGCGCGATGTGGTCCGCCATATTTGCATTCGGTGTAAAAGTTTTTTTTTTTCTTCGCGACAAAAGATCTACCCCATAGCAATCGGTACAAAGTCAAAGTCAGGTTGGAAATCTAAGGATAGTCGTGACTTTGGATCCAGGAACTCTTGTTGAATGGCTTATTGTTTTTGCTATTATTGTTGTTACTGTAAAATCTGTTAACCATAATTGATTTCAGATGAGAAATATCTGAAAACTGGTCATACATTAACTCCGATCTGGGTTATCAATGACTGGGTGAAAATGAGAGACAACCATGTATGGACCAAAACGAATGGTTTATATCATGAATTTTAATGCTAACGTAACAGTGAGTGTCGCATATGATAATAGTTATTTCCCCAATCCGCTATAGATCTAACAGGGACATTACGTTTGATAATGACAGCTATCCTGACGTTGATCTATGATATTCTATATATCACTGTTCCGTTTCTTATCTAATTACTCTATATTACTGGGCCAGTTTCCTTTTCCTTTCCCAAATCTAACAACACATTCACAGAAAAATATCTTGGCACCACAGGTACCTCAACAGTGAGGTCTGAAACCGCTCTTACGCTTCAGTTTGCCATTGCAGCACAAGTAGAAAGTGGTATCGTAGGAGTACCTTCCACAACAGGCTGGCCTCAATCCTGTCTTGCGTACTCGGTTACCACTGCAGCACAAGTAGAAAGTGGTATCGTAGGAGTACCTTCCACAGCAGGCTGGCCTCAATCCTGTCTTGCGTACTAGGCTACCACTGCAGCACAAGTAGAAAGTGGCATCGTAGGAGTACCTTCCACAACAGGCTGGCCTTAATCCTGTCCTGCGTACTCGATGACCACTGCAGCACAAGTAGAAAGTGGCATCGTAGGCGTACCTTCCACAACAGGCTGGCCTTAATCCTGTCCTGCGTACTCGGTTACCACTGCAGCACAAGTAGAAAGTGGCATCGTAGGCGTACCTTCCACAACAGGCTGGCCTTAATCCTGTTTTGCGTACTCGATTACCACTGCAGCACAAGTAGAAAGTGGCATCGTAGGCGTACCTTCCACAGCATGCTGGCCTTAAACCTGTCTTGCGTACTCGGTTACCACTGCAGCACATGTAAAAAGTGGCATCGTAGGCGTACCTTCCACAGCATGCTGGCCTCAATCCTGTTTTTCGTGCTAGATAACCACTGCAGCACAAGTAGAAAGTGGGGTTGTATGGCTTTCCTCCGCATTTGGGCTTGTACCAGCGGCGCTCTCCGGCCTCCATTCCCGTTGTCCCTGTTGCCAATTACGAAAAAAAAAAAAAGAAAATTTCAGGGGGGGTTTAACTTCGGGTGTGGACACCTTGCTTTCCTGTAGCTAATAGATTTTGCAAAAATTTGTATATGAAGAAAACTTACGAGAATTAATAGTATTGAAAATAGAACACATTCAAACAAAGTAAACTATTGCCTATTTGGTTTTTAAAAAACACGAGATCACTTTGGTACAGTTTTTGTCCCTGTTGAGAGCTAAAAAAAAAGTTAAATAATTTTTAACCCTATTTTAGTAGGGTCGGGTTATTTTTGGAGGTTTTCTACTTTTGGGATTTGCTGACAACCGTTAAACGTTATCTCTGCTTTCGGGACAGAACACGTTTATTATCATGGGCCTGCGTACCGTCTCGTTCCATTTCGTATTGGTTCGTTTTCACCTCATCGAGCTCGTTAACGTCTTCAAAGTTTTCCTTTTCACCCCTCTCAACTCCCGTATCTTCGATTCCAGCAATTTTCGGGTCTCTTTTCAACTCTGATGCGTCTGCTTTGCTGAAGGAATCACAGAGACACACAGCGAAGAACAGAACTGCACAGCGAACAATTGAAGTAGCAGGCGACATGCTGCATGGAAAGCTCAGTCCTGTAAAATGCAAAAGAAAAAATACAAAATAAAGAGATGATTGATTAAAAAAATGCTTCCTGCTTTTATAGTGTTTCAGATCGAGACTCTACTCCTGAAACGTGTCATATCAGCCGTTATACCATTTCGACCAGAACGATGCTCCTGACAGGCAATTACTTCAGCAATGATCACGAGAACAGCTACGTATTCTGGTAACGAGTCAAATAAAACGCTAACGTATTCATAAGGTAGAATGGAGTGAAAAAAAATTATTTTATCTGAACTTTATTAATTCAAGTATTAACTCGTGCCCACAGAGAAAAAATCAATTTAGTAGCAGGGTGGAGAGTATCAAAACCATCGCCCTAAACCACTCGGCAGACTATCTCTATTCATAACTGCACATCGATAGCCAATATCATTACCACTGACTTTAGCACGTTTTCAGTATACTTGCCTAAAAATGCCGAGAAATCCCTAATCTGCTTGAAAGATCGGATTGCCAACACTTCAAAAACAAAAAGGCCGATACAAACGAACTCGTCAGAAAATGCTTCTATTTAACTTTTATTTCCTTTTTCTGAATCGTGTATCGCCGGATAGCGAAACTCTGTGACGTTCGGTAAAATGTTTTCACTATTTGGCAAACACTGACGCATTATCCAATCGGTTGTTAAACAGTGAGTGTTTCTGGCAATTCTGGTTCTCTTGTGAAAACTGATTCTTGGCGCCAAAATTACGCCCTATATTCATTTGATACCTTTTTAAAAAACCATACCGTTTTTAAAACATTTTATAACTTAAGCTTTTCTAATAAAATAACAAACTTGAACATTTTTATTTTTACTTTCTACATGTGAATCGATTATTTTATTTTTGCTCTCAACAAATGAAAGTTGGAAATTTTCGTTCTTCTTTTTCAAAATAACAAAATTGTTCAGTACTTATCATTTTTTGCAATTTGAATCTAAATTTTATGACAAATGTTTTATTAATTTCTGCAATATAAGAAGAAACAAAAAACGGGCGAAAATGTTAGTAACTTTTAGTGGTTTAACTGTTGTGTTGTTAAGATTTTAGGTTCACATGAAACATCGCAGCTAACAAAAACAAAAGAGAAAAAACAAACTTATTAACCCACTTGCCTGAGATAATGATGCTCAAACTGCAACAATCCTGGGAAGCCTTCTTTAGAGTCTTCAATCGACGGCAGAAGCAACGTTGAACCACTCTGCTTTCTCTCTATATATATAAATCCCCTTCATAACGTGTGAATCTTTCCGTTTGGCAGCTTAAAGCAGCTGAAACATGTTTACAAAGCCTTGAGAAGATTCTGAGTTGTTTACTGAAAGCTTCTACTGTGGTTAATTTATTACTGACCGGTTTGGGTTCAATGAAAATTAATGTTTAGTTGTCAATATCCTCAAGATGTAAATAAAATATTTGATTTTGTTAATTAATATCTACCACCTTAGTACCAAACGAAGGGTCTATCAAAGACAGTTATTCACGGTCATTAACTTCAGAAACTCTACTTGTTCCGTAAGAAATTAGCATAAGAAGCTACAATTAAACAAATTGAGAAAATTGAAGTTAAACGAACTTGTGCATAGGGTGTATGCTGTGCTAAAAGTGACCTTATCTACGCATGTTTACCTTTATTAAAAGCCCCCAAGGCAAAAATAGAAAGTAAATACTACTTTCAAAAAGCACTTTTTAAATGATTAGTCAATTTAGATTTCTACAGACAGATAGAATCAAAACAAGGAATAAGTCTAAGTGGTTATGGAATTAATGCAGAAACAAACAAAATCTCAAAATTGTCGTTTCCAAAATTGCCATATGATGAAGACACTAAGTTTCTGTTAGCACTTGTCATGTTGGTTAGCAAGCTCCTACGCTGTCATCACTTTTCTTGCAAGCATGATCACTTAACAAACAATTGCAATTGCTCTTAATTCCGGATGCTCCTAACGTTTATTTTCAAAATATATTCAACGAAAACGTCAAACTGAAGATCTTAACGGCCTCGATATTGCCTTGCACATTTTGACATTTCCTAATTGGTCTGGTTTTTAATTCGTCCATCATTAAGTTTGGTAAAAATGTTTCGTGGAAAGCGCTTTGAAAAGTTTGGGTGTCTCAGTAACTCAACGTAGTATTTTCATAGGTTAAGAGCTTTTTGTGTACACAGGCAAATGTTGCATCTATCAAAAATTATTAACTTTGCCAATTATAGGATTGTCAATCAAGTCAGCCACACCTGAAAGCTGTAGAAATACGCTCATTTGGATAAATCTGTCGCTTATTGGTATATTTTCTAAAACTTAAGGAAAAACGAAAACTATAATATCGCAAAAAAATTACAGAATTAAGATCAGATATCCAACCACGGTCACGGTTATGATATAAGTTTAGGGAGAGTTTAAAAACGTTGAAGTTGAAGACATTTGCAATGGAAACCCTTTTCACCAGCAACTGTTCTTGTCAATATCAATACTTGGAAATTGACATTTCCTCTAAAAGCCAATTATCCGAAGACAACAGCAGTGAGATATCATAATATCAAGACACTTGGAACTTTATAAAGCTACTGAGATTTCTCAATCCAGTGACTGCAGACGGGCATTATTATTTTCAATTCCCTTTGTAAAATCCAGTGGATAGTAATAACCTATGGCATCGTCCTTAAATTTCGAAATTGCTAGATTTATTTACTCAGTGTGCTTTTGATCAATCTATCTCTGGATAACTGTTTGAAATATAATGCAGACACTAATTTTAAAACACTTTAAAAATGATGATAATTAGTCAATGCATATTTGTATTAACAGATCTAATCTGAATAGGAATTGGTCTCACTGGTTACTTATCCAACAAATCAAATCTTAAAATTCTCTTCTTCTAAGACTTGTTTTTTTTTTTTTTGTTTGTTTTTTTTTTTCAGAGAATCTTAGCTACAGTCGAGAAAAATCATTATTATCAAAATAATCATGAAGATACTACGGTTTCTTGAGCAACTGTTCTACATCACTCTCGTGCTAAGCTCCCACGCTGTCATGATTGTTTTTTTTGGCACGCATGATCCATTAGTAAACATTTGTTTTAAACCCCACTTAGCGCCCAACAGACATTTCTTTGCCTTATTTTGTGAAAACAGCGCACGTAAGACGGATACTAAAACCAAAAACCTCGGAGAATATGGAGAAAAAAACAATTATCATAAAAAAATCTACAGATCTAACCATCCTCACAGTTATGTTATGAGTTAGAACGGTGCTAAATTTGTCTCGGAAAACCCTGGAAGTTGTATCGAATACAATAGAAACCTTTTTCACCAGTTGCAATTGTAAGATCGTCAATGACCAGACGCCATGTTGGATAGAACTCATTTATTGTAATGTCACGTGATACAATGTAGGGTTTGCACTGCGTGAGGAGGAACGAATACTAAAGCAATGGCAGCTAACATTGTCAATGCTTTTTCACAGCATTTGACATATCTCTAAAAAGCCAATTAACTAAAGGTATACAGCGTTGAGATATTATACTATCATATAACCATTGGGTTTTAAAAGGTTACTGAGATTCGTGCATCCTTTCCTTTTGATGTCTACAAACGTGGTATTAATGTTTTCACACTTTATAACACTGTTCCCTGCCGCCCTCCACAAAAAATGTCAAAAGCTATTATTTTAAAATTCATTTTGAAAACACCATCGGATAATGATATTTAATGACAGCGTTTGACCATTTCCAAATCGAAATACGACAAAATTCTGCAAAGACTCATAAGTACGCAGGATCGAATTTGTCATTGCAGGCCGTTGTTTTGCAGAGCATATCTAAAAGATGTACCAAGAGGTATAACAGACATCAAAGTTTGGGTGTCTCAGTAACTCAACGTAGTATTTTCATAGGTTAAGAGCTTTTTGTGTACACAGGCAAATGTTGCATCTATCAAAAATTATTAACTTTGCCAATTATAGGATTGTCAATCAAGTCAGCCACACCTGAAAGCTGTAGAAATACGCTCATTTGGATAAATCTGTCGCTTATTGGTATATTTTCTAAAACTTAAGGAAAAACGAAAACTATAATATCGCAAAAAAATTACAGAATTAAGATCAGATATCCAACCACGGTCACGGTTATGATATAAGTTTAGGGAGAGTTTAAAAACGTTGAAGTTGAAGACATTTGCAATGGAAACCCTTTTCACCAGCAACTGTTCTTGTCAATATCAATACTTGGAAATTGACATTTCCTCTAAAAGCCAATTATCCGAAGACAACAGCAGTGAGATATCATAATATCAAGACACTTGGAACTTTATAAAGCTACTGAGATTTCTCAATCCAGTGACTGCAAACGGGCATTATTATTTTCAATTCCCTTTGTAAAATCCAGTGGATAGTAATAATCCATGGCGTCGTCCTTAAATTTCGAAATTGCTAGATTTATTTACTCAGTGTGCTTTTGATCAATCTATCTCTGGATAACTGTTTGAAATATAATGCAAACACTAATTTTAAAACACTTTCAAAATGATAATAATTAGTCAATACATATTTGTATTAACAGATCTAATCTGAATAGGAATTGGTCTCACTGGTTACTTATCCAACAAATCAAATCTTAAAATTATCTTCTTCTAAGACTTTTTTTTTTTCAGAGAATCTTAGCGACAGTCGAGAAAAATCATTATTATCAAAATAATCATGAAGATACTACGGTTTCTTGAGCAACTGTTCTACATCACTCTCGTGCTAAGCTCCCACGCTGTCATGATTGTTTTTTTATGCACGCATGATCCATTAGTAAACATTTGTTTTAAACCCCACTTAGCGCCCAACAGACATTTCTTTGCCTTATTTTGTGAAAACAGCGCACGTAAGACAGATATTAAAACCAAAAACCTCGGAGAATATGGAGAAAAAAACAATTATCATAGAAATCTACAGATCTAACCATCCTCACAGTTATGTTATGAGTTAGAACGGTGCTAAATTTGTCTCGGAAAACCCTGGAAGTTGTATCGAATACAATAGAAACCTTTTTTACCAGTTGCAATTGTAAGATCGTCAATGACCAGACGCCATGTTGGATAGAACTCATTTATTGTAATGTCACGTGATACAATGAAGGGTTCGCACTGAGGAGGAACGAATACTACAGCAATGGCAGCTAACATTGTCAATACTTTTTCACAGCATTTGACATATCTCTGAAAACCCAATTAATTAAACATATACAGCGTTGAGATATTATACTATCATATAGCCATTGGGTTTTAAAAGGTTACTGAGATTCGTGCATCCTTTCCTTTTGATGTCTACAAACGTGGTATTAATGTTTTCACACTTTATAACACTGTTCCCTGCCGCCCTCCACAAAAAATGTCAAAAGCTATTATTTTAAAATTCATTTTGAAAACACCATCGGATAATGATATTTAATGACAGCGTTTGACCATTTCCAAATCGAAATACGACAAAATTCTGCAAAGACTCATAAGTACGCAGGATCGAATTTGTCATTGCAGGCCGTTGTTTTGCAGAGTATATCTAAAAGATGTACCAAGAGGTATAACAGACGTCAAAACTTTTTGTTAGCCGAGGTTCTCGATACTGTGCTGTTTTGGTTTGCAGAACCTCACTAATTCATTCGTAAGTAACGATTATGATGAAATTTTGTAGGACTAGAGCTATTTTCGAAGACGAAAATGTTACAGACTGACCTGTTCAATTGGCATGGTGGAAGGGGGCGGGGGCGGGAGAATGAGGAGGAACTAGGCCCACTGACCAAATCATCTTCATTTAAAAACAATGGAAGTGGTTGATTATGTACTTTATTTATCTGCAGGACACATGTGCGCCTATCAGACCAATTGGCCATTTCCCGATCGCCATTCTGCAACAGATCCTTAAGAAAACTATTCATTTCCATCCATGAAGGTGTAAGAGCAGGCAGATCACATTTTCATATTTATGGCTTTGCTCGCAACTCGGTATGAAACAAAGGCAAAACTCGGACATGAAATCTTTTTCTAAGCAAGCTCGAATGCCTGTGCTGATAACAGGATAGAGTATGGAGAACTTTCAAATATTGAACCATAGAATAAATATATATTGCTTTTGATGCCGTTTGTATTAACGGATTGGAGGAGAAGAGAATCGTTACTCTAGGGTGCGCGTAATATTCAAGATGGCGGCTTTTTCACCTTGAGACGAATTGAATATTCATTTTATGGCCTTCAAGCTTTAAAGTGGCTCCACAGGGTAATCATTTATGACGTTGCGCGCGCACCTGTTATGTTTTGAATGCTGTTTTTGCGTTAGTTTTTACGCCCAGTCCTCTCAAACCTATTACATGTAATAAGCAATGATTAAATAGTGTTTTACTATCGTCTCTGTTAAAATTTTAGGATTTAGTCTTGAATTATAAATGGCCAAACAAATCTGTTTTTTTTTTATGGTTTTATCTGTGATTATCTTGAATTCCTTTGGTGAAAACTTCAAAAATTTTTAAAGCCCATCGCATCCTCCGGGATACGAATTTTAGATACGAGAAAAGTAGGGTTTGTAAAGGACATTTTTTTTTTCGATTTTTGCAAATTTACGACTTTTAACGCTGCGAATAAACTGCGCGTATAGATTTCCCTGAAAAACGAACTCCGACTAAAGAAGATTATTTACTACCGGTAAGCCAAATTTTACGGAAATTCAGCGAAGGAAACGCGAGCAAATTCACTGTCAGTTTTGCTTTTTGTTCTCGTGTTGAAGTCATAAAATATCGAAAAACATTGACGTTTTCCTTCGAGCGCGCGCAGATTACTTGAACTTTCGTGCTCAGCGAGCGCGATCGTAAAATTATAGGGAGCCACCTTAAATTAGTTATATTCTTTTCCTCTAACAAAGGAGTAATTTAACTTACAATTCCGTGGTTCACTTTTACAAGGGACATTTCTTTCTCGCAAAGAAAGCAACGGAAATTATATACACATCAAAAGCACTCATTTTTTAGCAATAAAATGTTTAATCGTAATGTTTGTAAGGCAGTGAAAACATGTACACTGTTTGTAACCGTATGCAAATTCAAGTCGATTCTTTCCATGGAACGCTTTTAATGTAAAAAAAATATATATTTCTAGTGTCACTCTGTGTATCCTCGTTAAAAAAAAAAAATCTAACATTTCTACGTGGAACGTAAGATAATTTTTAAAAACGGCGAACGCAAAATATGAAATAAACGCTCGTTCTAAAGTTAGTCATTAATCACGTAAGTCTCTGGTTAGGGGTTGTCCGCTGAGAGACTGAAACCCTTACCCTATACTAGACCGTGATCAGCTTAATTTTGCAACCCTGTCCTAGACCAGGCACTAAACCTCCCCACCCCTTCCCAGGCTAG
This sequence comes from Orbicella franksi, assembly GCF_964199315.1. Classification (NCBI taxonomy): domain Eukaryota; kingdom Metazoa; phylum Cnidaria; class Anthozoa; order Scleractinia; family Merulinidae; genus Orbicella; species Orbicella franksi. Next base: position 8,719,048 of record NC_138149.1, read on the forward strand.
TTATTTTCTTGCAAAAACTTTATCACTGTCGTAGACCAATCATACAGTAACTAAACCAATGCCTTACAGAGTCACTTCGAGTCTCAATTCCTAGTATAGAACCCACTCGTCCAAAATCTCGGTGATGAACTAATTGTAAGGCAGGCTAACAAGTTTATGCATTTGTGGCTTGGTAAGGTTTCTACATTTCATGACTGGATTAAATGGATGACCGCCTGTATATCGAGCAAAGTAAAAAAGAAAAAGAAAAAGATACCCTACGAGCAGTTGGTTTCTCCCACGCCGAATAAGAGAGAAACTACTGCTTACTTTGTTATTACTTAGTAAATTTGATCTCTTTTATTTTAGTCATGCGTTTTATGCATGAGCCTCTGGTTCGGATACTGAGGGCAACCTCAATCCCACGCAATGACTTTGATAAATTGATTGATTGATTGATTGATTGATTGACTGCAAGCGACCGTCTGCTTTTCCATCGAGCATGCGCGAGTTCGTCATGCCCCACGTGATGCATGCGAAGTCAGTTCGATCTGTTCGCCAGCGGGTGTTTGTACTACGCTAGTCAAAAGAATGCAAATTTTTCGCCAAAACCGAAGACAAAAGAACGCTCCAGACCTTCGCGGAAGTATTACTGAGCTCGTTGAACTCAATACTATTCCAAACAATAATACGATAATGCGATCGAAGGCGGGTTTGTAAAATTAAAGCTGTTTCAAGCGACTGGACGTCATCAAAAGTAGTAAAAACAGAAGCGTACTCAAAGCATTTGAGGAAGATCGAACTTCCTGCAGCGACGTACAGCAATCTCGAGGAATTATGAAACTTCTTTCAACATCGTAACCCAGACCGTAACCGTTCGCAGTGAAGATGGACTTTGATTGCTACACGGTGGGCTCGCTTAAACGCAGCAGTTATGTTGGTGAGCGCATGTGTGCGAGCCTAAGCCAGCTTTTACACTAGTTTTACCAGTTCAAAGTTAATTTGTTCGTCCATGACGCTGGACGGTGATTAACTCATAGGAACGAACGGTTGCTCGCAGTGGTTTCTCTCTCGTTCTGCGTTGTAGAAACCCACTGCTTGCTGGGTAACAAGTAGATGGTCGTTATCACTATTGTAATGTTCAGTAGAATAAATAGGTTTCGAATTTTTCGAAAGGAGCAGGAATCCACCGTAGGAAAAAAGATGGCCGCTGTACATGTTACCACAATGCCTTGCGAACATAACAGAGCCTTCAAGGCACAAAGAAAGCCAAATTTTTACAATATTTGTTCCCTGTACTAAGTTCATTAAGTAGCCTAGGTTTGAAGATTTTATAACGTTTTTGTACGTTTTTATGAACGTTGTTACGGTTTTCGTGCGCTAAGAACTATGGGTAAGTGTGCAAGTCGCCATCTTTTTTCCTACGGAGGATTGGTGAAGTTTTTCGTGCGCAGAAAAATCTCATTATGATTTAAAAACAGAAAGATTACATTAATAGACTATGTTCAGTCATAGCTCTTGAGTTATGTAAATATAAAACAGCTCATACTGGGTTTTAATTACAGTCGAAAACTCTAATCTTTCTTATAGCCCCATTAACACATTTTCGACCACCTCCAGAATTGTAACAAATACTCTGTTCGGCGTCGTAATTTTAACTAACTTCTCGGAGTTTGCATATGTGGTAAAACGGGTCTCTCGTGTTACACTTCTCCCGTTTATGGACTAGAAAAACAGACTGAACTTGTACAACTGAAGCCATGCTGCCCATCAGGCACTTGTATCTCACCCATGCATGTCATAACAACAGTTAGTAGAATTCTACTATTATCCTAATACAAACGCTGCAGTCTGATGGACTGAGCTATACTCGTATGCTATTAGCCATTTGTATACTATTAGCCAGTGGCCAGAGGTCTTCCGTTCAATAGCAACACTTTTTGTTTCTGTAATGTTTCGATGAAGGGTTAGAAATATTACTGAATAAATAAATTCTCAAGAATTGAAAAGAGAGGCAACTGACCGCTATGAGACTTTAAAACCTCAAAATGTTTCAATGAACCAATGAGCGCGTGTACACAAATCCAAGTTTCAAAAAACAATTCAATCCGCACTATTTTGTTAGACGAAAGTATTTCGCCAACATTGCACAGGGGTGAGAGGAGCAAAATACGAATAGAATGATTATTTTTAACCCTTGTGACCAAGGTTGTCGTATATCATTCATAGGAAAGCTGGTACTATATGTTAAAACTGGTGTTCTGCAGAGTTCTTCAAAGAGTTCAAAGTTCCTAATAAAGTGACAACACTGAAAGGAATTTAGACGGCAGTGTATGATGAAGTAATATAAAGCTGTTAAAGCACTAATCAGGAACAAAATGGAAAAATCAAGAAGGATGGAGATGAAATAGTCATTAAGATATTAAGATGATTTCCGCAGAACATTCAAGCAATAGTGCCAAAAATAAAGTTACCAAAAAAAACCTCATAGCATGGTAATGTTTTGAATAAAGTTAAAAAGAACTTATCGAGATTTAAGAGCAGCTTCGCCTAAATATCAACTAGACTTGGAAATAGCGAAAAAATCGAATTTCTTCAAACTCGCCCAGAATGAAGCCCTACGGGCACTAGTTACAAAAATATCGTTTTAAGTTCGATAAATCAAAAAAATTTTTTTTCCGCAATTTTTTCGTTTCGATGCCCCAAATCGGCCAAAATCCATCGAAAATGAGCGGCATATTCAGAGGCTCGTAAACTCAAAAGTAAAAATCTTCATTACAAACTGATTGCACGTCGTATTTGTACTTCCTTTTTTGTCTATTTAGAGCTAAATAGATCGTGATTTGATTAGAACTTAAATATTTGACGAATTTTCTAAATTAACGACCCAAGACAGCTTTACAAGAGGTCTACATTTAGCCTATTTTCAAATGCTAAAAAGGCGTTCTGGTACACGGCTTTCCCCAAAACGACTAGTTTGGTGTGAAAGAGCATTCTTTCTTCTTCAAATTAGTGAAATAAAATTTTTGGGTAAATAAAATCGCGAGCGCTGAGATAGCGAACTAAATGCAGCACTTCTTCCTGAAAACGTGACCTTTGACCCGAGCGTAACGAAACCGATTACTGCAAGAAAACCCGGAAGAAAAGCAAACGCTTCGTTATTTTGAAACAATTTCTCGTGATATCTCTCCGAAACCATGATTGCAAGAAACTATTTCCAGATATGAAATCTTACAGGGTCAAAAAAGGAGCTAAAGGGCGCATCTTGACACAATAACTTTGTTTGCTGGGAATTGAAGTCAATGACCGTTAACGAATTCCAGTGAAATTTGCAAACTTGAAGTATGTTAGCCGATACTTACCTGAATATTTATATTAATAGAAGAGTCGTCTTCTTGGATTAACCTTCAAAAGAAGCAGGATCCAGATTTGAAAACCTCTAAAAGAAGAAATGTTTAATGTTCCGTGACCTGCCCGCTGCTATAAATTAGCTTAAATTCCATGCACATGCCGACCGCATGTTTGTCGTAAAACCAACTGAACTCCACTGACAGTTTCCATGGGCAACCCCAAAATAAACAATCCCCAAAAATGTAAAGTGAAATTGGCTGTCTTCATGAACAGTTAGAAGCTCGGGTCAAGTTCCGTTACCTTTAAAAAGTGCTTGAATTTATTTGTTTGCGTCGACTTTGTCCACTACTCTCACGTTCGAATGCCGCGAATCGGTCACGCCAAAACAGTGCAGACCGTGCAGACTGCAGACAACACCGCGTTCAAACGTCGGGCATGCGCAAATTGGTACATTTTTTGGCAGCCGCGCGCCAATTTCCCGCGCAAAAATTTAAAGGAAAACATGGGAAACAACCGGTGTCACGCAAAATTTACGAAAAAAAATTGAAAAGTTCATAGAAATCTGTAAAAGGAAAAGAAAGCAGGTAAAAGGAAAACTTAAGACTTTTCAGACACAAAGTTTATTAAGTTACCGGTATTCTGTTGATTTACCATTTTGTTTTGAGCTTTACCAAAAAAGTTTATAAGTCTTAAAACCCGTGTCATGCTACGAGCCGACGGCGTAGTATATTTTTATTTGTTTTTATTAATCACACGATGCGTGACGCCGGAAACGGACGACAAACGATGTGTAAAAGAAGGAAAAATGGGAGAAGAAAAAGACAATTGCAGTGACTCGGCTTCGCTCAGACGAGCTGGAAAAATTTTGGCAAGGACTGAGGGATTCCATCCGGATCCTTGATTTGTCTGAAGCACAGGAACGAGATGAATCCAAACGGCAAACGATGTTCATGTCCATCGTCATGGGGGCATAGCTGGCCAAAATACCGATCCCAAACCGACTGTACCTGGTCTTTGACCAGGTGGGAAAAGCTTTTCTAAACTACAAACCTGGAAAAAACTGGTGCACTAAATGCAAAGTCGAGGCGGACAAAAAATTCAAGGAGCACGGAAAATTCATACCACGGAAAAGAAAGACCTGCAACAAGCAGAAGGTAGAACAATTTTTAACTCTCAAGTCATTCTGTTAGCTCATTCTGTTAGCTCAGTCATTTCTCGTTGTACCGGCTAAAACATAAACAAATATATAAATAACGAGGAAAATGTCATTTATAGGATACCGATGACCCATGAAAAGAACAGTGTCATGAAAATATTTTGGCCACCTTTTGGTTGCTCCATTGCTCGCACATGCGCAGACGTTTGACCGCTGTGTTACTGCAGACACTTGTTTGGGCTTTTCATTGTGACTCCCTTTTTGGGTCTAGTTACAAAATAGTGTTGAATATATCTGAAAGTCTGTCATTTATCCACAGGCTGCACAAGCGCAGAATTGACTTTTGATTCAATAGACAAACGCGTACAAGACTTTGTATGAGAAACTTACTCAGTCTGCACGGTCTGCAGTGTTTTGGCGTGACCGATACTACGCAGTATTCGAACGTGACAGTAACTACTGAGTGAACAAAGTAGAATCAAGCACTTTTAAAAGGTAATGGAACTTGACCCGAGCTTCTAACTATTCATGAAGACAGCCAATTTCACTTTACATTTTTGGGGATTGTTTATTTTGGGGTTGCCCATGGAAACTGTCAGTGGAGTTCAGTTGGTTTTACGACAAACATGCGGTCGGCATGTGCATGGAATTTAAGCTAATTTATAGCAGCGGGCAGGTCACGGAACATTAAACATTTCTTCTTTTAGAGGTTTTCAAATCTGGATCCTGCTTCTTTTGAAGGTTAATCCAAGAAGACGACTCTTCTATTAATATAAATATTCAGGTAAGTATCGGCTAACATACTTCAAGTTTGCAAATTTCACTGGAATTCGTTAACGGTCATTGACTTCAATTCCCAGCAAACAAAGTTATTGTGTCAAGATGCGCCCTTTAGCTCCTTTTTTGACCCTGTAAGATTTCATATCTGGAAATAGTTTCTTGCAATCATGGTTTCGGAGAGATATCACGAGAAATTGTTTCAAAATAACGAAGCGTTTGCTTTTCTTCCGGGTTTTCTTGCAGTAATCGGTTTCGTTACGCTCGGGTCAAAGGTCACGTTTTCAGGAAGAAGTGCTGCATTTAGTTCGCTATCTCAGCGCTCGCGATTTTATTTACCCAAAAATTTTATTTCACTAATTTGAAGAAGAAAGAATGCTCTTTCACACCAAACTAGTCGTTTTGGGGAAAGCCGTGTACCAGAACGCCTTTTTAGCATTTGAAAATAGGCTAAATGTAGACCTCTTGTAAAGCTGTCTTGGGTCGTTAATTTAGAAAATTCGTCAAATATTTAAGTTCTAATCAAATCACGATCTATTTAGCTCTAAATAGACAAAAAAGGAAGTACAAATACGACGTGCAATCAGTTTGTAATGAAGATTTTTACTTTTGAGTTTACGAGCCTCTGAATATGCCGCTCATTTTCGATGGATTTTGGCCGATTTGGGGCATCGAAACGAAAAAATTGCGGAAAAAAAATTTTTTTGATTTATCGAACTTAAAACGATATTTTTGTAACTAGTGCCCGTAGGGCTTCATTCTGGGCGAGTTTGAAGAAATTCGATTTTTTCGCTATTTCCAAGTCTAGTTGATATTTAGGCGAAGCTGCTCTTAAGCTTTCAAGCTAAACCCGCGAGAGAAAATTGCACTCGAAGTTATCCATATTTCAATTAAAACATACGTTTCGCGTTAGTTGATCATGAAAACACAATAACACATGTATTTAGCATTCTTACGAGGTTTGACAACAACTTTTTCGAGATTACTTGAGAATTTAGTCGCGGGGTCACTTAGAGAAATTAATTAAAGTGAGATGTTTTATTAAAAGTTGTGAGTAGATTTTTAATAAATAATTTTTGCACTTTGAGCGGAATCTGTCTTAAGGACGTTCGAGCGAAAATTTTCCAGTAGATAGATTTTTCAAATTTGTACTGCAGTCAGATGATGAGTTAAAAAAAAAAATGGGGGTCACCTACTTCGTTTCAGAGATAAAGCGTGTGGAAAACTACCTTGGTTTTAAAAAATTGTCGCACGTAGTTCAGCATGGTCTGCAGCAGTTTAAGGTTAAAAATATCCAAGGTGAGTCAACCGAGGCAAACGATCTTAGTCGTAATTTGTAGGAGTGGGTCTGTTGCGTAACGTTTTCGCAAAACTTAACCCTTCTAGAGGCATTTGAAACCGTCGCATAGATTATCAAAGAGCCAAAAAGAACGGAATTCGATGGTGCATTTTGCAAAAAATTCAAACTTGTAGTTGATAGATTTTATTCATTTTTTTGTTAAACGTAGAAACTCGGTAGAGAAAATGATCCACCAAAAGAAAAAAAAAGGGGTCACCGAACGTCCAAGGTCGTTAAATCCAGGAAAAGCCATAGCAGTGGCCATTTGCCCTATCATTTTTCATTTTATTACTTAGCTCGCGCCCTCACGCATGACGTGGCGTGTGAATTTGCCATCGCAGTGAGGATGCGCAGCAGCAATTAGAGCGAACGTCCTTAACTGCCCGTTCTTCTCACCTTAAGTTTTCAAAAAGCTTTTTTTTGCCAGAATAATGCTGTATTATCAGAGGAGTGGATACGAGTTATTTTTCGCATTAGAGGTCGTCTTAGTGTACTAACATTCCAGATTAAACCTTAGAAATACGATAATTCCCTTTGCCAACGATAGAAGAGTTACTGTAAATGACGTGGTCAAGAGACCATGCATGATATTAGATCCTGGAGCCTTCGGTCGCTGCTTTGAGCTCCTTATACACCGAATGCAAATATGGCGGACCGCTCGGTCGGCGCCCGGGAAGAGTCTCATGAAAGCGAGGCTAGTCAGACTTTGATGTTTTGTTTTGACAATATTTCCCCAGAAAGGTCTTGCTTCGTCGTCGATCTGGTCCATTTTGCTTCACCCTCCCTATAAGTTTTTGTGTTCCTGAATGCCACCAGAAGGGAGTGAAATCTTCCACAGCAGAGAAAGTGGTTTGTTTTCGTTTCCTAGTTCGCCTCTAAGGGAAAAACAGACGAAGGAAAGGAGTTCATGATCGCCGAAGGAACTATTAAAGTTTGTTCGTTACATTTCAGTCTGAAAGATCTTAGAAAACGCGTAAGCGATCGCATTTAGCTCCAAGTCTTTGTCATTTGGTTCAATGCTGTCAGTGGTTACAACGACGGGGGTAGTTGAAATTCATTCGCTTAGTTATTACACCGTAGTATTTGTTTCGTGCGATTCCGTGCGAGTGGACGCGGATGTAAACAACTTCCTCGTTTGAGACGGAGGGTCTTTCAAGAGGAGCTTTTCTTTACCTTGGGGAAGATACTGGCCATTTAGATCGTGTTGGAACACCACCAGATACCACATAAGCCCGTCATTTAAGCGATTTTCTCTAAGATCTTCTAACCTGAAATGTAGCGAACAAACTTTAGTTCCGCGGCGAACGTAGACTCCTTTCTTTCGTCTCCATTATTTTCCCTAATCTTAAGAGGCGAACGGTGGAAGATTTCCAACCCTTCTCGTGGCATTCAGAAACACAGCAACTCGTAGGCACAGCGAAATAAAACAGACCAGATAGACGACGAAGCAAAACCTTTCTGGGGAAGCATTGACAAAACAAAACATCAAAGCCTGACTAGCCTCGCCTTCATGCGGCTAGTCCCGGTCGCCGACCGAGTGCTCCGCCATATTTGCATTCGGTGTGAAAGTTTTTTTTTTTTCCTCGCAACAAAAGATCTACCCCATAGCAATTGGCACTAAGTCAAAGTCAGGTTGGAAATCTAAGGATAGTCGTGACTTTGGATCCAGGAACTCTTGTTGAATGGCTTATTATTTTTGCTATCATTGTTGTTAGTGTAAAATCTGTTAACCATAATTGATTTCAGATGAAAAATATCTGAGAACTGGTCATACATTAACTCCGATCTGGGTTATCAATGACTGGGTGAAAATGAGAGACAACCATGTACGGACCAAAACAAATGGTTTATATCATGAATTTTAATACTAACTTAACAATGAGTGTCGCATACGAGAATAGTTATTTCCCCAATCCGCTATAGATCTAACAGGGACATTACGTTTGATAATGACAGCTATCCTGACGTTGATCTATGATATTCTATATATCACTGTTCCGTTTCTTATCTAATTACTCTATATTACTGAGCCAGTTTCCTTTTCCTTTCCCAAATCTAACAACACATACACAGAAAAATATCTTAGCACCACAGGTACCTCAACAGTGAGGTTTGAAACCGCTCTTACGCTTCAGTTTGCCATTGCAGCACAAGTAGAAAGTGGTATCGTACGAGTACCTTCCACAACAGGCTGGCCTCAATCCTGTCTTGCGTACTCGGTTACCACTGCAGCACAGGTAGAAAGTGGTATCGTAGGAGTACCTTCCACAACAGGCTGGCCTCAATCCTGTTCTGCGTACTCGGTTGCCACTGCAGCACAGGTAGAAAGTGGTATCGTAGGAGTACCTACCACAACAGGCTGGCCTCAATCCTGTCTTGCGTACTCGGTTACCGCTGCAGCACAAGTAGAAAGTGGTATCGTAGGCGTACCTTCCACAACAGGCTGGCCTTAATCCTGTCCTGCGTACTCGGTTACCACTGCAGCACAAGTAGAAAGTGGCATCGTAGGCGTACCATCCACAACAGGCTGGCCTCAATCCTGTCCTGCGTACTCGGTTACCACTGCAGCACAAGTAGAAAGTGGCATCGTAGGCGTACCTTCCACAGCATGCAGGCCTCAATCCTGTTTTTCGTGCTAGATAACCACTGCAGCACAAGTAGAAAGTGGGGTTGTATGAATTTCCTCCGCATTTGGGCTTGTACCAACGGCGCTCTCCGGCCTCCATTCCCGTTGTCCCTGTTGCCAATTACGAAAAAAAAAAGAAAATTCAGGGGGTTTTTAACTGCGGGTGTGGACACCCTGTAGCTAATAGATTTTGCAAAAATTTGTATATGCAGAAAACTTACGAGAATTAATAGTATTGAAAATAGAACACATTCAAACAAAGTAAACTATTGCCTATTTGGTTTTTAAAAAACACGAGATCACTTTGGTACAATTTTTGTCTCTGTTGAGAGCTAAAAAAACGTTAAATAATTTTTAACCCTATTTTCGTAGGGTCGCGTTATTTTTGGAGGGTTTCTACTTTTGGGATTTGCTGACAACCGTTAAACGTTATCTCTGCTTTCGGGACAGAACACGTTTATTATCATGGGCCTACGTACCGTCTCGTTCCATTTCGTATTGGTTCGTTTTCACCTCATCGAGCTCGTTAACGTCTTCAAAGTTTTCCTTTTCACCCCACTCAACTCCCGTATCTTCGATTCCAGCGATTTCCGGGTCTCTTTTCAGCTCTGATGCGTCTGCTTTGCTGAAGGAATCACAGAGACACACAGCGAAGAACAGAACTGCACAGCGAACAATTGAAGTAGCAGGCGACATGCTGCACGGAAAGCTCAGTCCTGTATAATACAAAAGAAAAAATACAAAACAAAGAAATAATTGATCAAAAAAATGCTTCCTACTTTTAAAGTGTTTCAGATCGAGACTCTACTCGTGAAACGTGTCATATCAGCCGTTATACCATTTCGGCCAGATCGATGTTCCTGACAGGCAATTACTTCAGCAATGACCACGAGAACAGCTACGTATTCTGGTAACGAGTCAAATAAAACGCTAACGTATTCATAAGGTAGAATGGAGTGAAAAAAAAAAATTTATATGTGCTTTATCAATTCAAGTATTAACTCGTGCCCACAGAGAAAAAATCAATTTAGTAGCAGGGTGGAGAGTATCAAAAACCATCGCCCTAAACCACTCGGCAGACTATCTCTATTCATAACTGCACTTCGATAGCCAATATCATTACCACTGACTTTAGAACGTTTTCAGTATACTTGCCTAAAAATGCCGAGAAATCCCTAATCTGCTTGAAAGATCGGATTGCCAACACTTCAAAAACAAAAAGGCCGATACAAATGAACTCGCCAGAAAATGCTTCTATTTAACTTTTATTTCCTTTTTCTGAATCGTGTATCGCCGAATAGCGAAACTCTGTGAGGTTCGGTAAAATGTTTTCACTATTTGGCAAGCACTGACGCATTATCCAATCGGTTGTTAAACAGTGAGTGTTTCTGGCAATTCTGGTTCTCTTGTGAAAACTGATTCTTGGCGCCAAAATTACGTCCTATATTCATATGATACCTTTTAAAATACCATACCGTTTGTAAAACATTTTATTACTTAAGCTCATTTAATAAAATAACAAACTTGAACATTTTATTTTTACTTTCTACATGTGAATCGATTATTTTATTTTTGCTCTCAACAAATGAAAGTTGGAAATTTTCGTTCTTCTTTTTCAAAATAACAAAATTGTTTACTACTTATCATTTTTTGCAATTTGAATCTAACTTCTAAGACAAATGTTTTATTAATTTCTGCAATATAAGAAGAAACAAAAAAACGGGCAAAAATGTTAGTAACTTTTAGTGGTTTAACTGTTGTGTTGTTAAGATTTTAGGTTCACATGAAACATCGCAGCTGAAAAAAAAAGAGAGAGAGAGAGAGAAAAAACAAACTTATTAACCCACTTGCCTGAGATAATGATGCTCAAACTGCAACAATCCTGGGAAGCCTTCTTTAGAGTCTTCAATCGACGGCAGAAGCAACGTTGAACCACTCTGCTTTCTCTCTATATATATAAATCCCCTTCGTAACGTGTGAATCTTTCCGTTTGGCAGCTTAAAGCAGCTGAAACATGTTTACAAAGCCTTGAGAAGATTCTGAGTTGTTTACTGAAAGCTTCTACTGTGGTTAATTTGTTACTGACCGGTTTGGGTTCAATGAAAATTAATGTTTAGTTGTCAATATCCTCAAGATGTAAATAAAATATTTGATTTTGTTAATTAATATCTACCACCTTAGTACCAAACGAAGGGTCTATCAAAGACAGTTATTCACGGTCATTAACTTCAGAAACTCTACTTGTTCCGTAAGAAATTAGCGTAAGAAGCTACAATTAAACAAATTGAGAAAATTGAAGTTAAACGAACTTGTGCATAGGGTGTATACTGTGCTAAAAGTGACCTTATCTACGCATGTTTACCTTTATTAAAAGCCCCCAAGGCAAAAATAGAAAGTAAATACTACTTTCAAAAAGCACTTTTAAAATGATTAGTCAATTTAGATTTCTACAGACAGATAGAATCAAAACAAGGAATATGAAATTAATGCAGAAACAAACAAAATCTCAAAATTGTCGTTTCCAAAATTGCCATATGATGAAGACACTAAGTTTCTGTTAGCACTTGTCATGTTGGTTACCAAGCTCCTACGCTGTCATCACTTTTCTTGCAAGCATGATCACTTAACAAACAATTGCAATTGCTCTTAATTCCGGATGCTCCTAACGTTTATTTTCAAAATATATTCAACAAAAACGTCAAACTGAAGATCTTAACGGCCTCGATATTGCCTTGCACATTTTGACATTTCCTAATTGGTCTGGTTTTTAATTCGTCCATCATTAAGTTTGGTAAAAATGTTTCGTGGAAAACGTTTTTTGGTTTCGGTGTCTCAGTAACTCAACGTAGTTTTTTCATAGGTTAAGAGCTTTTTGTGTACACAGGCAAATGTTGCATTTATCAAAAATTATTAACTTTGCCAATTATAGGATTGTCAATCAAGTCAGCCACACCTGAAAGCTGTAGAAATACGCTCATTTGGATAAATCTGTCGCTTATTGGTATATTTTCTAAACTTAAGGAAAAACGAAAACTATAATATCGCAAAAAATTATAGAATTAAGATCAGATATCCAACCACGGTCACGGTTATGATATAAGTTTAGGGAGAGTTTAAAAACGTTGAAGTTGAAGACATTTGCAATGGAAACCCTTTTCACCAGCAACTGTTCTTGTCAATATCAATACTTGGAAATTGACATTTCCTCTAAAAGCCAATTATCCGAAGACAACAGCAGTGAGATATCATAATATCAAGACACTTGGAACTTTATAAAGCTACTGAGATTTCTCAATCCAGTGACTGCAGACGGGCATTATTATTTTCAATTCCCTTTGTAAAATCCAGTGGATAGTAATAACCCGTGGCATCGTCCTTAAATTTCGAAATTGCTAGATTTATTTACTCAGTGTGCTTTTGATCAATCTATCTCTGGATAACGGTTTGAAATATAATGCAAACACTAATTTTAAAACACTTTCAAAATGATAATAATTAGTCAATGCATATTTGTATTAACAGATCTAATCTGAATAGGAATTGGTCTCACTGGTTACTTATCCAACAAATCAAATCTTAAAATTCTCTTCTTCTAAGACTTGTTTTGTTTTGTTTTGTTTTTTTTTTCAGAGAATCTTAGCTACAGTCGAGAAAAATTATTATTATCAAAATAATCATGAAGATACTACGGTTTCTTGAGCAACTGTTCTACATCACTCTCGTGCTAAGCTCCCACGCTGTCATGATTGTTTTTTTTTTGGCACGCATGATCCATTAGTACAAGTAAACATTTGTTTTAAACCCCACTTAGCGCCCAACAGACATTTCTTTGTCTTATTTTGTGAAAACAGCGCACGTAAGACGGATACTAAAACCAAAAACCTCGGAGAATATCGAGAAAAAAAACAATTATCATAAAAATCTACAGATCTAACCATCCTCACAGTTATGTTATGAGTTAGAACGGTGCTAAATTTGTCTCGGAAAACCCTGGAAGTTGTATCGAATACAATAGAAACCTTTTTCACCAGTTGCAATTGTAAGATCGTCAATGACCAGACGCCATGTTGGATAGAATTCATTTATTGTAATGTCACGTGATACAATGTAGGGTTTGCACTGCGTGAGGAGGAACGAATACTACAGCAATGGCAGCTAACATTGTCAATGCTTTTTCACAGCATTTGACATTTCTCTAAAAAGCCAATTAACTAAAGATATACAGCGTTGAGATATTATACTATCATATAGCCATTGGGTTTTAAAAGGTTACTGAGATTCGTGCATCCTTTCCTTTTGATGTCTACAAACGTGGTATTAATGTTTTCACACTTTATAACACTGTTCCCTGCCGCCCTCCACAAAAAATGTCAAAAGCTATTATTTTAAAATTCATTTTGAAAACACCATCGGATAATGATATTTAATGACAGCGTTTGACCATTTCCAAATCGAAATACGACAAAATTCTGCAAAGACTCATAAGTACGCAGGATCGAATTTGTCATTGCAACCCGTTGTTTTGCAGAGCATATCTAAAAGATGTACCAAGAGGTATAACAGACATCAAAACTTTTTGTTAGCCGAGGTTCTCGATACTGTGCTGTTTTGGTTTGCAGAACCTCACTAATTCATTCGTAAGTAACGATTATGATGAAATTTGTAGGACTAGAGCTATTTTCGAAGACGAAAATATTACAGACTGACCTGTTCAATTGGCATGGTGGAAGGGAGGAGGAGAATGAGGAGGAACTAGGCCCACTGACCAAATCATCTTCATTTAAAAACAACGGAAGTGGTTGATTATGTACTTTATTTATCTGCAGGACACATGTGCGCCTATCAGACCAATTGGCCATTTCCCGATCGCCATTCTGCAACAGATCCTTAAGAAAACTATTCACTTCCATCCATTAAGGTGTAAGAGCAGGCAGATCACATTTCCATATTTATGGCTTTGCTCGCAACTCGGTATGAAACAAAGGCAAAACTCGGACATGAAATCTTTTTCTAAGCAAGCTCGAATGCCTGTGCTGATAACAGGATAGAGTATGGAGAACTTTCAAATATTGAACCATAGAATAAATATATATTGCTTTTGATGCCGTTTATATTAACGGATTGGAGGAGAAGAGAATCGTTACTCTAGGGTGCGTGTAATATTCAAGATGGCGGCTTTTTCACCTTGAGACGAATTGAATATTCAAGATGGTAGCTTTGTCACCCCAAGACGAATTTAAGATGGCGGCTTTGCCACCCTGAGAAGAATTCAAGATAGGGGCTTTGTCACCCTGAGAAGACTTCAAGATGGCGGCTTTGTCATCCCAGGACGACTTGAATGCGTCATAGTCAGGACCGAAGAGGGCGGGCACATGTTAGGATGAGGGAGGGAATACAAGGAGATGGACGAAAAAAATAGCCGGAAAAGAACAGGCAAACCAGGTTTGGTTTAAAAACATGTAACTCGACAGGGCTTTTGCGCCACAAGACAAAATTACTTGGATCTGGTTGTTAACGACATACAAATTAAGCTTTGTATGTACAGCAATAAAACAAACAATGATGTTATATTTATCTGTGCCGCGCTTCAAGTGAGGTAATTGAAATGATGAAAAAGTGGCTTCTTCTAAACAACATACCAACTCAAGACTAGAGTGCAAAAACCATACCCTATATAAGACCAAAATGGCCAAATCGATACCCTATTTATGACCAAAACGGCTGAAAAACCATACCCTTTGGGGCCGCACATACCTACATAGTCCACATGAAGGAGTACCACCGCCCCCCTTTCTAAATGTTTTATCTAGCTGCAGACCCAGTGCAACTGTTTCTTTACAAACTAATTGTTCATTTCGGACAGAAACTCGCTACATTTGGCCCGTACACAATGTCCTCCAACCCTCCCACTCAGTCAGTAAGCTCATTTATTGTATGGGTCGTGTTAGTAGCCAATATAACGCGCCCTGTGATACTTTCTAATTCTAGGGCCTGCAAAAGGGTATATAATAAACAAGTTATTTAACTCGAACGTTAGGTCTTTATGGGCAAAATCTCAAACCTCAGCCTTGCCATAATGACCTCGTTATAGCTTGGTCAATACAGCAAGGTCTCGGTTTGAGATTTTCCCGTAACGACCTCTCTTTCGGTTAATAAGTTGTAATTCATCAGCCCATGTTTCTTTTTCATCCAGCTGACAAGCTTCCTTTTCTTCACTTATTTCAGCTCAACGAGGTGCTTATATAATGCAGTCCCGAACCATTCCCACTAGAATTGATAAGTCAATACCAGTCGGCACTCGGCAGCATAACCTGAGATTTATTTAAAAAAAAAAACTAAACTAAGACCATGGCCCAATTCAAACCCCGAGTTACTGCACGTAGAAAGAGACGACTTATATGAAGGACGACTAGAAAACATTTGAAACAGTGAGTGCAAGTTATTTTCTTCAGTTTAATAGTTGGTCATGTAAGCAACGTATATTCCGTTTCTACGAGACAAACAGCAGCTAGCGAATAAAAAATTGTTCACTTTACATATGCAAATTATTACCAAATACCACTTCATTAAAATTGAATTTCATTGTCCTCCACTTTGGTTGAAACCAGGACGACGCTTTGGAGACCCGTCACCTAGCCGCGTTCGATTAGTTGGGAAGCAGCCCCGAGGAAAAAAAAGGGGGGGTGGGGGAAGGTACGATAGAAAAAAATAGGGAGCCCCCGTATTTTTCTTCCTTCGCCTTGTCGCTTGTCGTATATACACATTCACTTGTCTTAGGCTTTCTTGTCATTTATATTAATTCACAAATACTATAAACTTTTTTTCTCTTCTTTTTCTCAGTGCTTTACGTTAGTCTTCAAAGAAAGAAACTGCTAAAAGAAGATATATTCAAATTTCACCCTAATAAGGGCTTACTTGATTAAGCGCTTGAGATTGTTGCTAGGGACATTTCACGGTACATTTCTCGACGATGTTAATATGACCAGCACTGTCATTTTCAAGCATTAATTCATCTTGTGCTTGACACCTTGAGAGAGTCTGCTCCACCTCCTTCTCATGCACTTTGAAGCAGCTACACCTAAGGGCTTGCTTTTGAACGTCTAATGATAAAACTTTGTTGCACAACTGGTAAACGCTGCACTGAGGGGTCACTTAAGCTTTCACCATGTAAACAATAATCCTTCAAAGCGAGGGATGGCTGATGACATCAAAGAGGCCATTAGACGTTTCGTCGTTTGCTAAAATTCAAGATTATCGTTTTAGACTTGATCTCCATTCTCCATTGGCAGGGCTGTGGCGGCAGAGTTCGTGATAACTTCGTTTGGTTTATTAGGTAGTGTCACACATTCTAGAAGAAAGAAAATTCATACGCGAAGTAAGGCCGAGTTCAGAGGTAATGCTTCTGCCCTGCGGAACTAAATTGCAATAAGGTTAGACTGTAGCATGGCAGAAACACAACTCTGACCGAGTCAGGCGTTGTGCCAGATTTACTGAAGCCACGTAGCCATTCTCCTCGCATCTACCCGCGGTAACGCAATCCCGCCAAAATATATTAATATAATTTTATCAATCTTGCTTGGCGCGGTAAAAGCACGGCGTTTGAACTACTGCCGTGCCATAGTCGTGTAGCACGGCAGAGCTTACCGAACTCTGTTGCTTGCCGAACTAAATTCAGAAGTTTGATTCAGACGCCGTACTTCTGCCTTTCTTTTGTTGAACTTAATTCCTGAATTTAGTTTGGCATGGCAGAAGCATGACGTCTGAACTGGACCTAAGCCTTGTAATGGAGGCCAATTTGAAACTGGAGGCTAATGATGGATTGCCAGTCAAGCAAAGCGTAGCTGCCTACCAGTCGCTACACACAACAAACCTTTGCAAAGTCGGACGATCTTCTCTGGGACAAAATGCAACACTGCCATGTAACCCTCTCTAAACTCCAGTAGAAACACTGCGAAGAAAACCGGATTGAGACTGGGTTGTAAGAACGATGCAGCTATGACGTATTGGGAGAATTCAGTGCTGATCTGGTAACCAGACATTATGCAACCAACAGCAACCTGAACAAAGAAATGAAAAGCAATCAGCAGAAATATATAGAAAATAACAGGAAAAGGGAGACAGAATCACAAAACTCGCCTGATATGATTATTCCTTAACTTCATTTTCGTCAGTTAATTGATTAAGTTGCCCAATACATTTTCGGGACTTCGTCGCGAGACGAAATATGATAAATACCCCGGAAAAAAAAACAGTTATTGCTATCTGCTGTAGAACACTTTTCATAAAGCGAAACGCCATCTTACTAGATTACTCGAGTTCACGCTCTTTTTCCTCGAATCATGCAACGGAAAGGAGACATATCGTAAAACATTTTTAAAGCAGTCTTATTGTGGATGTGCCCAATGCATGGGGTCGGGTGAAAGCTCTGGTAAGGTCTGACATGAATGGCTTGATACCCTTTCAGAGGACAATAGAACAAACAACAGAAACAATACCACTAGCCTCAAAACAATAACAGGTGCTACAAGCGAAATAACTTTAACAAAGCTTACGCGTCTGGTCCAATGCGCATTGTACAGTTTTGACAAAATATGTATTGCTGATTTTGTTGAGACTACCCGCTAAATGCTGTTCAGTATTTTTTTTGGGGGGGGGGGGGGGGGCAGATCGTGAAATTAACTCACGCCAGGTTTGTCTCATCTATCATTATGTCAAGTTTTACAAAATTAATTTGTACACGAAAGCAAGCCGTCCAGTCTCCGGATATTAGCGAATGTTAATGCAAGTCATAAAGGATATAGTCTGCTGGCAGACGGTTTTTTCTCTAAGGGTCACTAGGACGAGTGTTTAGTCATCTTGTCCCATTCCCCTTTAGCCAAAACGTCTCGCCTCATAACCCCTACTGAATTTTGAGAGGAAAACAGACTGCCAACAGTCTACGAAGGATACGTATGTGTAAGTCAGTATTTGTATATAACAAACACTGTTAACACTGCCTTTCCTTGCTAACCTCTCTAAAGTTTATGATATTCCAACACTTTCTTCTATAGCTACTAAATAATAAACTTGCCAATTCTCATTAAATGTTTACTTGAATTTGTCATATACAGTTGGGAGAATTTAGGGATGAATTAATCAGGTAATTAGACGGATAAAATCCCTCCAACGGATATTAGAGTGATATGTACATTATCGATGAGGCATTAAACATGATAAAATACATGTGTTGTTTCGAAGTAACCCCCATGGTTATTTTAAATAAAGGACTGAAAATACTACTTGTATTTCGCAAGTAAAAATATGTCAGGATAATTCTCTCTTTGAAGGCCACCAATTTTGCAAAATTACATCATGTTGCTTCGAAGGCCTCCATTCTTTGTTATCGATGTAGATGAAAGTCTTTATTGCGGTTTTATAAAAACTTTTCCAGAATTAAACCCAAATCTAATAATCAGTGATCTCCATCGATGCCCTCAAGGAATTATTTCAAAGATAATAACAGTAGAGGACCATAGTTTAGAGACACTTAGAGTTAAGCAGATAGCAAGATGATGGTGCAATATTGTTCTGTTTAAGATGTGCATACATTTCCATTACCTTACTATACGTTTGCCGTATTTGCTCAACAGCGCGTTCGCCTTGGAAAAGCTGATCAAAATGTGCGGGCATTAACCTTTTTCACCTCAGCGATGAGATAATTAACAGAAGCATTCAACTTCGCGTGTCTGACACAAATAGCCTTTTAATGCTCAATTGAACGATAGTGTGGTACTTCACCGCCAAAACTGAAGTTTGACTTGCTAATTCGTGAGCTGTTATTATCTCACCATGGAATTAAATACGCGCTAATGAATTTCTAAGTGTGTAAATCGAGATTTTAAAAGACCACTCCGTATTGCACGCTCTTGCAGATTTAGGTTCTTAAATTGGTAAATCGCATGGGAGGAAGGAATGTGCTCATCTTTGAAGCGTCATTCTTTCTGATGTTTTCGTACACAAGCCTGAATTAAACTCAACGAACCAAACCGAAAGAGTGCTAAGGAAAGGTCACGCGATTTGTGTACGTACAAATTAAAAACCAAAAACGCATCGATCGAAAGTGGATTACCTAAATTGGTTTCTCTTTCTCGCTGAATGGTAAACTTAGATTTAAACTTACCATGACAGGAATCCAGGTCAAATGAAAAGTCAACCCCAGCACACATACCATCTTGGCAAAGTCTCTCTCCGCTCCAAGCCTTCGGTTGTAGAAGGCGAAAGATCTCGAGCCTCGCACGGCAGTAGTGAACGAAGATGCATCGCCAACGGAATAACTTGCACAGTTAAAACAGCTTAGAATATTGTGAACAATCTGTAGCAAAAAGCAGGCGCTGCTGCTCATTAACACCGCAAATAGAAACGTATATTCTTTGTTCTGCCTTGGGTAACTTATTTGCTCCAGGGAACAAAACAACGTCGCTGTGAAGTTCGTTTCAGATGACACTGTGTCCCCAGACGGCTGTGTCGCTTTCCATGGTGTTATTCCTTCTGGACCAAGACCAATGTAGGGCAACGAAGCTATTAAAAAGGCCACTATGGCTATTCCAATCACCAAATTCACGATCACAATGGACGAATTTCGCTTTTCTCGATGTTTTTGCTCGTATCTAGAGCACGCTAAAGAAGACGAGATTCTATCTCCAATACTTCGATAGACTCCTCGCGCGGTGACAGCCAAGTAGGAGGTATAGTTTACCGTCGTAATGATAAACATCGCGGCCAGTTTCAACCAGACAAACATCAAATAGAAAATCTCGCAAATCGACGGTCTTTCGATGCGGCTATTTCGCTGAGTCCTAGAGCAGTTGTTGTTCATCGAGAGGTATATAGGAAGCGGTATGCAAACGGTTAAAAAGTCCACCAAAACCAGCGACATTAACAGCACATCCCTACTGCTTCGACCACACATTGTACGAAGTTTGGCGTAGCACACCATCCATGGAAAAATGTTGAACAATAAGCCGATTATTCCGGCCACGAGCAAATATAAATTTATCGAACTCAGAAAGGAGCAGTTCAACTCGACAGCGGCAGAGTTATTTGGTTGACTTGATTCGCCCACCATTTTGATCACGTATAAGCAACAATAGTGAGTGTTGACCACGGCCACTGTCGCCGATCAAATCGTCGCCAACTTTTCATCGGAACATCAAACAGCGCGTTCCTGATGCCAGACCAAATGAATGTCATTTATTAAGAAAATAAAGAATCATCGAACCTGTTCAAAACCGCAGGACACTCACACCACATCCGCTTGGTCCATTGTCATGATTTGTTTGGTGTGTAAACAACCGTGACTCGAGCTGTCTATGGACCACACTGCCCCTGAGGCCCGGGGGGTACTTTGGAAATTTCTGTGTGGGGATGTGCCGCTGGGAACCTGAAACCCTTAGCCTATACCAAAGCTAGTTCAACTGAATTTTGCTACCCTATAATAGAGTAAACTCTCCAAATCCCCCCTATCTATCGACACTATTGAAGCTGATTTGCGTAAATTTAAACTTGCCGATTTGTTTTTTTATATTTTTGAGTGGCAATTCCTAATTTCTTTAGTCTAGATAAAATCTTCAACCAACTAGTCAGTTTTGGGAAAAATGATACCCTATTCTAGACCCAAACGCTCTGATTTATATACCCTATATCCTAGCGTAAACTGCTTGAAAACCATACTCTTCACAGCGGCACATACCTATATAGCCCATATATGGTAGTATGCCCCCCCCCCGGCCGAGCCCTGAGGGTACTCAAAACCCTGACACCCATTTATAAAATGATCTGATCTAAATAAAAATGAAATTAAAGTAATTTCTTTTTCAAGTTTGTCTAGACATCTCTTTAGGAATTTTTTAAACTGCTATACATAGCAATAAAGAAAACATGTTTCGGACCCTTGAAGTGACTGTTTTTTTTTTTTTCTTTCATCGATAAAGTAACGTGTCCCCAGCAAAGGGATAACTCCATCCGTAAGGACAGAAAAGACAGCAGGTTTCGTCGGTTTCAGGGATTTATTTTATTTATTTTCTCTCTCTCTTTTTTTTTTTTTTTTTTTTTTTACTGTAACAGCCTCTCAAATCCAGTCGACTGAGTGAGTTACATTTATTTCTGCTAGCATGTCTTACATTTTTACAAAACAATCTTCGCTTTCTTTTCAGCAGCATGCATTGAATTTACTAGAGACGCTTTGAAAATAAGCAGTCTCCAGGTTATGAGTTGAAGTTGTTATTTTTTGCGTGAACGTCGACCCGATTTCCCATGAAAAATATTTCCCTTTCATCAAAGATAATGGCTATATTTATTGATAAACGGGTTGAAAAATCGCCAAAATAAGCTGTTTTTAGCCAGATTAGTCTGAAATATCGGGTGACGCAGAACGCGACCTGGAGCACGCATAGCAGAAAAAGAAATCTTTGGATGTTTACTTATCCTTATTGATCCGACTTTTCACAAGCTAAAACTTCCGTTTTGGCTGCTATAGCCAACGATGAACAGTTTTTCAAAATCGCAATCGAACGGACTGAATTTAATATAACAACCGTCGTCGCTAACTATGCATTGTTCTTCAGTCATCTTAATTTTCAACTAGGATGCCAAAGCACATAGGCAAGCTCCAGTTGGAAGCGAGCGGCAGGTTTTGTAACTAACTCCTTCGATCTGCTATCAGACCGATGATCTCTTAAAATTTTTTTTACCACCCTATATACGGCTAATATAGAACGGCTGAGATGTCCACAATGATGTTGTTCCTCTTATGGCAACACATTGAATAGTCTTATGCAAGTGTTTGGCAGAGCAACCATTATTTGATTCCACTTGTATTTCTACGACCTACTGCCAAACTAACTGAGCTGGAACTACGCGTGGTTGTAGTG
Source organism: Orbicella franksi (assembly GCF_964199315.1). Classification (NCBI taxonomy): domain Eukaryota; kingdom Metazoa; phylum Cnidaria; class Anthozoa; order Scleractinia; family Merulinidae; genus Orbicella; species Orbicella franksi. The sequence continues at coordinate 8,741,184 of NC_138149.1, forward strand.
TTGCTACGGGGGTAAAGTGACAACTTGACCAAACGATATGTAAGTCAGCTGTTACTGCCCTAAGACAGCTGGTCCAAACCATTGCGCCGGAAACAGCGTGTCAACGAACTACTGAACTCTGAGCCAAACTGTTAACAGTAAGCTAATGGCCGCCAGATGATCTTGTTTTCATACCTCCCGCCCTGAGTTTGGGTGGCTTGAGCAAAGGCCGATTAACGTTAATCCGAGATAAAATGTTTTTGGGATTTAGCAATTCTTAATTCAGCCTTTTCGCATTTCTAATTCCAAATGACAAGGTTAGATACTTTGGGGAAATAATATGACAAATAACGGGAAAGAGAGTTTTTGGTGGCTGGTAATGCATCAGTCAATTCCAGCAGTGCCCATCCCCCCCCCCCCCCCCGGCTAACTCCCGGGCATTAGCATTTTTTTTTTTAAAAAATGGGCAAATTCCCCGGGGTGGGGACACATAAGCTGTCTAACTGGGGACGAAGAAAGAGGGCAAATGCCCCGCCCCCGGGATCGTCGCCTTCCAACAACTCCGTAGTTTTTTAATTAATCAGTGAATAAAACGTTCAACTGTTCAGTATTTTAACGCAACGGTAAGACTTCAAGGACAGCAGTACGTGTTAGTTGATTCTGATTATATTTGTTTCTTTATATTTGTTTTTAACAGTTTGCTAGAGGATAGCTGGGATTGCGGCGGACGTGCCCCCAGCCGCGAACGATGATAGGCGCCTGTATTCGCAGGCTACTTTTTCTGTGAAGAATTAAGACATTTTAAATGATGAGGCATTGCATTTTAAGCTCGCAAGATCTGTCTTGAAGATCGCATCATTTGAATTCGCCAACCTTAAGTATTTTAACTCCACTTTCATGAATTTAAAACATGCTAGGCTAGTTTTGAATACGAAATGCGAAATAGTCGTGTTCACGTCAGTGATTGTTTTGTGATAAACAAAATATAGTTCACCTTGTCGCTTACATTTATATGCTTACAAGTAATGAAGAAATATCTGAAATTGAGAAAACATACCTTTAAAAACATCTGCAAGTTTCTCTAATCCCTGACGGACAAGCCATGGTTCGACAAACGCCTCGTCTTTCCCGATGAACTGATCCATGGCACTTTCCAAAACACGTGTGTCGAATGCCCGGGGGTCGCCCCGGGGTACGCAAATGCCCAGCCCCCGGGCCGCGATAAAATTGCGGATGCCCCACCCCCGGGACTGACAACGTGAGCAAATGCCCCGCGGTTGCCCGGGAGGACTGATGCATAATGCTGATTAGAAATTAGGCTTACAGTAAGTTCTCGCCAAGCCCTGCACTACTGACATTACTCTGTACGATTTTTACATCAGCCTGCCCATAGCCTAACTGTGTGCCAAAAAAAATATAAATAGATGTTGCCTAGACTTAGATATGACAGCGAACAAAGAGATAGACATTAAAACTGCTAATACCAGACTCTGAAGGGGAAAAAACCTATTCAAATTTTGCTGCATAAACTGGCATAGCGTAGCATAGCATAGCATAGCATATTATATTAAAGCATAACATAGCATTGTATTGCAATATCTATATAGCATCACTTCAATATCACGACTCAATTTAAATTAACGTTCAAGACATCGTGGAGGGAGCTATATAAACCATCCGTGAGTCCTTTTTTTATGGGAGGTACGTTTCTAGTATCTACAGGCTTGGCAAAGTAAGGGCAAGTTTGCGTGTAAGCAGAGGAAAGACAAATTGAACTGACCAATGGGTTTTTATTCTTTAGAAGCTGTTCTCAGATGAACTTTATTTCTGACCCAATTCATTATTGTTGCACCATAAGAGAGAAAGCTCTGCGTATTTCGTCCCTCTAATCCTATGAGAAGTGCACTCACTTTGCCAACTTATCACAGACCCATTCGGCCCCTAGCCAGTATCTTCTCTCCCGTTTTGCTTGCCCATCAAAAGTTCATAATGAATTTGAATGAGCAAACAAATAAAAAGGCTGAGGAAGAGGTTTTTTTCAAGATTTCAAGAGGAAGAGATTTTTTTTGTGACTTTGTATTCTACGAAACTGCAGTTACAATGGGAGGTCCTTCTACGGGAACTTCATTAAGTCACATGACATGTTTCGAGTCTTCTCAGAGAAAAAAGTCATTTGCGACTCTAGAACAGAAGTGATACAGTACACATTAATATTGTGTTATGATCAACATGGAAAACGAAAAAGGCAAGCAGACAGACAGCCCGAGATAGACAAGAGCAACAAGACGGCGTATAATTAATAAGCTTATAGTAAACAGAACAATGCGACAACATGTGTAAAAATAGCCTGCCAACTGGCTCCCGTCTAGTCTGCGAGCAGGCTCACGTTGGAGCACTGATCTCTGCAAATTTCTTATTTCCACCCCGGAAACCGCAGAAAAGAATAAGTCAATTAATTTTCACCGGAACTATGAACTTTGGCAGCTCAGATTTCTCGGGAAAATTGTAAATCTTTTTCATAACAACATGTAGACCATAGAGGCGCGATATCCGTTGTTGATAAATTTTTGCCGATCGAAGAAAAACTGTCAAAGTTTTATAATATGTCTACTAAGGACACACACTTGATTCCAAGTGATCTTGCTTTGGCAATCTGGTCTTTGACGATGTTGATAAACGGGCAAACGTCTTCGTGTTGTTTCGGTTGCCCGCTCGCAATCACATACGTTTGTAATATTTAACTCTTCTCATATGCAGTCGGCAACACGACAAGTACGTCTTGATTCATTAACATACTTTCAACTGCTATTTCCTGCTCCCTCTTTAGATTGAAATTTAACCAGAAATAGACTGGAACTTTGTTAAAGCATCAGTAAAACGCGCACTCGACTCTTCCTCTGACTCCAAATGTAGACGACTTGTTTTTTATTGTGCGGTAAATTAGCGACTCCATGGGCATTTAATCGCTCGTCATCAAACATAGTAGATTGACAGTTTTCTCGCCTTTCCCGCTTTTCGACCAGTGGTATTTCACTTCGCTCAGACGAAGCAGAAATGAAAAAATTACAGAGATCAGCGCAGGTTCACTTTCTTGGCGCCTCTTCACCAGACTCCTTCCCGCCGGATCGCTTTGCTCTTCGCCACTCGCGCGTGTGACTCAAAGGTGAGCCTGCTGGCGGGCTAGCTCCCGTCGAGGACGGGAAAATTGTTCGGAAGGAGAAAAGATAAAGCGAAAAGTGTGCACAAAACCGTTACTCAAGAATGAAAATTACGGACCCTCGAAACAACGACTCCAGGAATGTTTTGAGTCCATGCAGTTTAAGATTGTGTATTTTTTCCCATTCACGCTATAAATTACATTGTTGCATATGCTCGAGACTTTCTGCCTATCAAGTTTTTTAAAGTGTTTCTTTAATAATTCCATTTGCTTCCAGCTAACGAAAACCGATGAAATAACGCGCGCGATTTGGCATAAATGGGGTGAGTTCGGCTCATCATACCTCTGTTGCGAGTAGGATGACCTATCTTTTTTTTGTTTTATTTTCCGAAACAGTGCCTGGTAAGAAATATTCAGGAAAAGTTAAAAAAAGTAAATAAAATCGTTCGGCAACTTTTGTTTCTGAGGAATCACCTTAACGTGGAAACACGGTTAACTGTAAGTAGTGTACAGTTACCAAAGTAACTAATTCCAACAAAATTACAGCTTTAAATCCGAAGAAGTTTAAAATTTAAAACAGCCGAAGTCATTGATTATTACAATCACTAAAAAACTTACATTTGTTTCAAAAACTCTTTTGAGCCTGCCCTTGCACCAATATCTTAAGGTAACTAATGTAAAATGGTTCTTCCTGCCCTCTCTGTACCCTCAACTCAAGCAAGCCGAGGTATTCTTATTACTAAACAATCGCAGAACGCCATTCTTAAAAAAGAACAACTCGTGCGTTATAAACGTAGGGCGCTTGAATGACGTTTGTTTAAAAATTGACATTGTATTGATCCAAGCGATCACGAGGTTTTCTTTGTTGATTAAATACAACGTGACTGGTAGTAACATAAGATTATTTAACTGAAACAGATGGTCAGTGGACGAGGAGAACTTCGTCTAAGAAAACTACTTTGCGTAGTAATTCGATTGGGATACGTTGTTTCTTTCCCTTGTCAATCATATGCGATAGACATTTTGATATTATTTCAACCAGCCGGAAAGAACCTTAGGTCATTTCCCTGTAACTCCTGTACACATTTGAGAATATACATGTTCTCCTTTTCCCCTCTAAAGCAAGATCAAACCAAGGGACAATACTTCACAAAAAGTGTTAATATGGACGACAGCTCCCACGGTTGGTTTGATACAAGGTGTGATAATCTAGACTCAATCATATTCAGAACCGCCACGTTATCAAAGTTTCTAGAGAAATTAATCTGCGAGGAAAGGAGTGGTATGGACGGAAAATAGAGAATACTTTAGGTTCTGATTGGTCTCCTTTTCAGGTTATAACTGACAACTGTCAATATTTTGTTTTTGTACTGGCTATAAAATGGAATTTTTTGGTTCAATATTGCTAAAGAACTGAAGTAAGGATAAAAAATAAGTAGGAACATTTTTTGAATTATGATGAATCCCTTCGAAAAAGCTGGAAATTTAGTCAAGTGTTTCTCTCACTGGTTCTTTTAGTTGACCTTTTCAGTATTATAATAGGAAAGACATTACATACAGAAGAGTAGCCTGAACGTGCACAATACATTTTGGACGTGAATTATTTCAGTTCACTTTTGCCACAGTTCTCCGCGGATAATTGGCCGGAGAACGTGAACTATGGCAATGAAGTTTTCATACCTCCTCGCCTCAGCTCTTCTGGACGGACGTTGTCTTGCTTTCGAAAGTACAAGCAAAGTCATACCCTCTCCCCAAGGTTTTTGTTATGCTAAGGCATAGTAGAATAAATTTACATTGAGTAGAGATAGCCCTGAGCTTGCTCTATGAGATAGCCATATTTTTGCATGCCCCAATTTTGGACATTTGATGTCAGACGACATCATTTGATCTGCCATCTTGAATCCGTCACTTTGGATCTCACTATTTTCATAACAAGTTCCAAAATACCGGAAATTAATGAAAAATCAAGCCCCCCCCCCCCCCCCGGTACATCCGAGGGTTATAGTGGAGCTCCGGCGGCCCGAAGGGCCGCCAAGCGGAGCCCCATACCCATATAGGGAAGAAAAGGAAACCCACGAATAGACCAATTTCGATATATTAAAATTCAGCCTAAAACAATAGACCCCAGTACGAGGCTCTGGGGAATAACTACAGAGTTTGTGGGGTTTATTCCCCAGAGCCTCGTGCTGAGGTCTATTGTGTTAGGCTGAATTTTGATATATCGAAATTGGTCTATTGCAGGAGGGAGAGGTGAACACGTCAGATTTGACTGACCCTATGATCATGGCCATTATGACGTCATGGCGAAGAGGCTCGCAAATGCACAAAGTTTTCGAAAATGTCGTCGTCGCCTCTCGCTGATACAACTGTTTGAGGCGGATTTCTCCAATCATTCCAGCTTCAAATGGTATTGTATTTGGATCTCAAGGAGTCATTATCATTTTTCTTTCTTGAGAGGTAAGCAGATTTTCATTATAACTGACAAATCTTGCTTAAAGTGTATTTCAAGTGTTACTGTCATCGCTCTCCGGTGGAAATATGTGGGGCAAAATTTTGACAATTCGCTCTGTAAAATTGCGTTTTTTACGTGATCGGTAGCTTAAAGAAACGTGTAACTTGGTCACAGAATAGCTTACATGTAGAAGGAAACATTGTAATTGAAGATGATTTTGAAGAATCGGCAGTAAAAATGATCAGTTCATTTGAGTAAGAAATATCTGCGATCTCGTACTCGGCACATATCCAGCAACAGGCCCAACAAACAGAAATACTATCCACAATGATGGAAATGAGAACTTTCACAAACAAGAACATAAGCTCAATTTTTCAAATGAGACTTAAAGCCTGCCTACTGCACAGCGGTGGTTAAAATGCAGACTGCAGACTTTTTAAGAATCGAAATATATTGTATTCCCATTTCCTTTATTTAACAAATTAAGAAGCCTAAGCCGTTTATTACACTGTGATAGAAATGTAGAAAACAGGCGAGTGTTTTCTACATTTCTGGAGTGTTCTCAAATGTCTGGAGTGTTTTATCACAGTGTAATACATGGCTTAGGCTTCTTTATTTGCTTTATGATATAGATTTACACACCCAAAACAATAAAACACGCCTTTTCTATGTTATATTTAGCTCTTATTAACCGAGCAGGAAGTCTGTATGGGAGAATCTTGACCAAGGTCGTGAGTACAGACCGAACGCAGTGAGGTCTGTACACACAAGAGAGGTCAAGATTCTCCCATACAGACCAACTAAGCTCAGTTAATAAGATGTTCATTATGTGGCACAAACAAGAATAATGTAATTCGTTTAATGTAACTGGTTTGTATTAACTATCATTTTTTGCTTGCGAATCGGCGATGAGCTGAATTAATTCTGCTAAATTAAAGTTTGCTTGTCCTGTTTACTTTTTTTTCTCATCAGGCTTTATGGCACTTCCATAAATATATATTGTTAGATGAAAACAGTCAATGACTTTGTATTTTAGTTGCAACTTTCTTACGGCAAAATATTACCTGTCTAGATGGGAAAATCTAGAACGCTTTCAATATCGATTTCAGCCAATCAAACTTGTGAATTCAGTAGTTCCCAGTCCTTGTGAGACAGAGCCGTATAATAAACTCAGATAAAACATGGATTTTTGACCAATCAGAGTGCCCACAGGGTCCTATCTATATTTCAAAGAGATCTAAGTGCTGTTAGCCTGAAATATACGGCTCAGGTTAGCCGGTGTATGGTTAGCTGAATCTCTCTTTCTGGGAATATGATGTTCTTAAAAAGCCTGCAGTCTACATTTTACCCATGGTTTGCAGTCTAGTCTTGTAAGACTTTTCTTTAAACATGTTGACATACAAGGTACTCTCTCCTCAGCATAGACCTCTTTTGTGCTGCTTTGACTGTAGGCTGGTAGTTTGGAGTATGTTCAATTTCCCATAGGGAGCCTCTGTGGAGGAGAGTACAAGATCCCATTTATATGGTCTTGGGTACTGAAGACAACCCTTTCAGACCCTTCTGAGGCAACTTTATCAAGTGTTTATATGAAACGAAGTTGTCCCTCCTCAATTACTTAGTACATGTAAGCCTTTTTTCATGTTCCAGTGCTCAGTTATCCTTCTTCCTTTGGCTTCCTTTCAGTCATTTGATCACTGTGGGGTTTTGTGAGTTAATTTTGATTTCTTCATACCATGAGTTGCCCCAGGTAGGCCAGTCATAGTATTTTGACGAAAAAAGGTTATCAGGCCTACCAGGGTTACCCTGGTTATGTTGCTAAGGGTGACTTGTGTTTCACTTTCTCAACAAAATGGTGAAAGTTAACTTGGCTAGGGTCAATGGGGTAATGGCTTTCTTGGTTACTTGAGACCAAATAAGGGGCCTCACAGTTGGCTGGAATCATGTATGCTTATATAACAAAACTTGAGTTCCAAACTCTGGTCACCTTGAGTTCCTGTTGCTGGATCTTGTTATGTGTACAAAATTGGCACAGTTGATCAACAACTTAGGAATTTGAAGTTTGATTTATTTTAATTCCAAAACAATATTGTAGCTGTTCTTTAAGTAAGGATCCAAAAATGCGTTATGGAGAGTGTTTGATGTAGTTTATATGACACACTTCAGAAATTTTATTTTTTCTTTGTGCAGGTGAGGGTGCTGAAAAAGTTTCTCTATGTGAAAATCTGAAAACCTTAATTCAATACATTGATACTGCAAATGAGCTATTTTATGTTTTATAAATTATGATAAAATATTAGCTCTTGTACATTACCGCATTGTGTCTGCTTGGACAGGACTTAAAAGGTGGATGGGGTTGGATTGTTTAATTGTGAGAATTACTTTTTTTAATCGTAAATACATATTGAGTTCCTAGTGCTAGATCTCATTAGGAAATTTATCTTATAGTTTACAGTTGCTGTTGAAAAGAGTTGGGGGAGATGTAAAAACCAAAGAGGGAAGGGAGGTCGTATAAACATTTACTCCAGTTTTCAACTGGTGAATATTAAGAGGAGTCTTATTTGATCTTTTTAAACCTTAGGTTACCATTCTCCACTACCTTTACAAGACCATTCAAGCACTGAGGCCCCATTTCTGAAAATACATTCAACCACCATGGAAAGCTATCTATGTGTTGTCATTGTGCTGTCAATTAAACATTTACATGTAAAACCCAATCTTGTTTGTGTTTTTTGTTATTTTTCTGAAAATGTATCCTTATCATTCTCTTGAAGCCAATAATAAACTCATCAATGCAAAAAGCAACAGGGAACCTGGGATGGATGAAGCTGGGGAGAAATCAGGGTTGGGGTTCATGTTTACAAGTACAAGCTCTGACACTCTTCTCTAGAATATTTCTTTGTAAAATAATTGTTAGAGCTATCTTTATTTACATAAGATTTATGATGAAAATTTAAAAGCATTAAGTATAAAGAAAATAACTGATTATCATTTCAAACTTAGTGGTAGTAAAGTTATTACAGTTTCTCAAGACAGATACTGTTCGAAAACAAGGGGTTTGGTTATAATAAGAGATCACCTGATATTGATCTTTCCAGCTTTGTCATAACCTTCCTTACTGAACTCTTTGTTTTGGCAATAAGTCATTTTGGTTTAACAAGTTTCTCCTGGATAAGTTAACCCTTACTGCCAATGGCTTAGCATAGGAAGTGTCCCTGTTCATATTTTCTTTCCTGTTTAATTCTCTTGCTGCTTGGAACCAGATTCTGTATTTTTTAGTTCTTTCCATATGACATCCTACACAGTTTTCCTCTACAGTCTATACAAGTTTAAGTGAACTTACTGAGATATATATATAAAAAATTAGAGCCCAAAGCACCAGTTTAGGATACCTTTCTTGTCAGAGGTGCGAGACAAGAAATATCTCTGCGCTGCATGCGGACGCCCGAGGAAACAGATCCTGCTCCGATCTCATATTTCACGAACATTTTTGCACGAAATTAAGCACCTTTCTGCTAAGAGGTCTCGTCCATGTTGTTCTGAATATCATCTGTTTCATTTAGGTCTCCCGTACAGTGATTTTATATCTTACCATCTATAAAAATATCCACACGTCTGCTCGGCTAGCGTCAGTTGGTTGGCCTCGCAGAAGAAAATGTTATCGTTGACAGTTTTGCGGATAATTTAGCGCGGAAAAATAATTCTTTGGTGCATTATTTACTTTCTAACCCAGCATATGACTTTATAGTTCAAATGTCTTTGTAAGGGAACATTTTCCATCTAATACTTTCTCATATTTCGAGGGTTTCCAGTATTGATCAGTAGGTCCTCCATGCTATCGTCTACAAAATAATGGGTTTAAACCCACTGATCATTTTTATGCATAAGTTGAATGATTCGTTTTCATCACCATTCAAACGTTTTAAACCATATCAAGATCATATTTTTGTGTTCGTGTTGTTCATCGTTGGGTTCTCCAGATATCGCCCAAGAAACAGGCGCAAAGCTTCATTTTTCAATCGCGTTTTCAATTGAGCGATCTCGAAATGTTGCGTGTTTTTGTGCCTTCTCACGACTAATTTTTGAAATTCAAAGTATTTTTGGACATAATACTAACAGGTTATCTTATTCCTGTGGGCTGTTGATCGCTTTCTTTCAAATTCTTTGAGCAATCATCAGATGAAAAACTTTTCTGGTATCATTTTTTAGCGGCCATTGAAACTTCACGGACCGGCTCACGAGTGACGTCATAATGGCCAAGATCATCGGGCGCGCAATCGCATGGCCACTGAAGCAAAGTTGACCTCTCCCTCCTGGTCTATTGATTTTCTCATGGTTATCATGGCTAGCGGTATTGCTCGTGGGCGCGTACGCACGACGACGACGACGACGACGACGGAGTCGCACAAGATGGCGGCTATACTCCAGCTAATAGGTTGACAGAGATATGCACCCTCAGTTTGTAGCGGGAGAATGCCATTTTTCTTGGCGGGATTTTTAAAGAAAAACGATAGCGGAGGTTGATGTAATATTTTTAAGACAGGGTTGCACTGAAGCAAAAAACAGAAAGCAAGAATTAACAGGCAAAGAAGTAGCGAAGAAGATCGCGAAAAAGACTGAGCGGGCCAGCGCTGGGGAAGGAGGCGAAACAGTACTGAACAATGCCGTGAATTATAGCTAGTCAAGGGCTAGAGAAAGGAGGTGAAATAATACCGAACAATGCCGTGAACCAAAGCTAACGAGGGCTATAGAAAGGAGGCGAAAGTACCCGACAAATTGATTCAGAAGACTGCCGAACTCCCCATGGCCAAGTTCAAAATTCGCGCGAACGTGATGCTGTGCAGCCGTGCAAGAAAATTCAAAAGTCACCTGATTTGGTCAGGTGATGAACAAAAGGAATCAAACGTACCCGAGTGTTTTAGAGAAATTACAAAACAGTAAACGTAGCGGAAAGAAGAGGTTGATTCGTTGATCTATCGAATATATAACTTCAGTTCAGTCTTCACAACTTTTGCTGCAAGTTTCTGCCTGGAAGATTTACACTGGCCGAACTGAATTGCCAACTTGCGGTAAGTGACTTTTGTTGTTGCGTTTGGTATGAAAATTAACAAGTTGCCTCGGCGATATAAGCTTATTTTCAATTGGAATCCTTTGAAAGTCTTCCTTATTTGAAGCCATGCTGTAAGAGATTTTAAAAATTGCATCGTGTTAATTTCGCTTGTCTCTAAACAATAACACGTGGGTCGCTTTGGAGGTTGCTGTAAGTTGTAAACAAATTAAGTTTTCTGTCGATTTTCGTCGTCAACTTAAGCTTATAACCTCACGTCTGAAAATAAGCTTAACCAAAACCGTACTTGTAAACACGGCCGGGCGAGTTTTGAAGTTTTCTCTGAGTTAGTTAGCACTGCCGCTTCGTAGACTGCTAAAATTTCTTCTTCTGTTGTTGAAAACCAAGAAAGGTCTACAAACCATTTTAAGCCGAAGCGAACAGGATTTGCTAAATTTACTTTTGTTCCTATGTGAATATTTGCATATTGTGATTACAAAGTATGGAGATTTCCTCGTTTTGTTAGTTCAATTTATTCGGTTTGGCGAAATGCTTTTGTGAATTCCGAGGTTAATTTGGTTGAAGACTGGTAAAGCTACTGCCAATAAAATGACTGCATAGCTAAATTAAGCCGTCGGCAAAAATAATAAGTAATCAGTAATATTCAAATCAGTAATATTCAAATTTAAGCGTGAATAATTTTTAAACTTTAACACCGCAAGCTTAAACGAATTTTCTTTATCCTCTCATTTATTCGGTCACCGTTCGTTGAAAAGGGATTTGTTGTTGATACTCGAGCTCAGATGTGGTATGCATCTTGTGTTTGTAATGTAGATTTCCTCGTTTTATTTTGTTGTCTGTCCAATTAGTTCCGTTTGGTGAAATGCTTATATAGTCCAAAATGTCGAGTAGACGATTATGCATGGCAATCCTGTCTGCAAATAAAGCTCTGCTTTGATTTTGATTGGCTATTTCATTTTATTTGTGCCATTGCTTTTGGTTGGGGGTACATGGACCCTATTTTGCTAATAAGAGGTTATTCCTCAATGCGGTATTTACACTTAATATGGCAATGTTCCAAAAAAGTGAGATAGTACTAATTAACTCGGTAAATTGAACAGTGTAATAGAAGTTCTTGCCCTGACCATTTCTCGGTTATAAGAATAACTTTTATGTACATATATATACACGATTTAGTTGGAGAGTGCTCTCCTATCTCCACTCTCTCTCTCTCTGCTCTCTTCTTCACACTAATTTTTTATTAACTAACTTATTAAATGAATGTCACTGACTGTTTTCTTTGTTGTGCATGCATACTTTTTGCTGGTCGAAGAAAGTTTCAGTTTCTTCCTGGCTGTACAGTTTCCTTTCTCCTGTACCAATTCGTTTGTGATATAACTTCGTGAATTCTCTATTCTCCTTAAATTTTATCTCATCAGGTTGATAGAATGCACTCTCAGAGTGTTTCATCATTGTCTTCAGTCGCTACAATTTTCCGGAAAAAAGCAATAGTTTTCTTAATTTCCTTTTACTTTGTGTAAGGACTTTTTAGCATGCCTGTAATTGGCCCATGGGCATTACGGAAGAATAATTTTCAAGTAAAGGATTATATTCGTTTTAGTGTTGAGTATTTTAAATTGCTATGAATTAGGCATTTCTTTTTATTTTTTATTTTTTATATTTTTTATTTTAGCTGCACGCAATGTTTTATGGTTTCACCGAGGTATACCATGTAAATGTAAATAATGCACTGGAATTGGCCAATCAGAGTGTGCATTATATCGGCTTTAAACACAAACCATATATAATAAATGACTCGTATGTAAATGATATTTTTATTACAGAGAACTGGACAGGGCAAGAACTTCTCCTTCTTTTGTGAATTTATATATTAATTCCTCTCAGTGCTGTCAAAATGTCTCAGGAACCTTCATTTCTGATAATCTATTATTTTCCACCATACCTAACTGATAACTAACATGTGTGTATCTCTAGCCTTTGCTCTGTGCTACATGTATATTCTGTTATCCTGCCTTAACTGCTAGGAAAAATTTTGACAGAGTTGTTTCAACAGTTTCACTTAAATTGATTTCCAGTAACAGCGCTACATGTGGCAGTGTTATTGAGTATGAACTTTATGGAGGATTTTAAATTTTTATTTTTTTATGATTACAGACAACAAAATATACATGTGTATACATAACCTGATGTTGGTTACAAACCGTAGTTCATAATAGTCATCCTATTACAGGTACGGGGGAAAAGTTCAGAGAGTTTAGAAAATTTCTTCCCCCAGCACACCTTCTGTCTATAGGTGCAATAATTGAGAGGTTATATATATGTTCGAAGAGTAATGTAAAGTTACTGTATAAACTTAGCATTAAAATCTGACATTTGAACGCCTCCTTTGCTAAAATTAGTCATGATTTAATTGTTATCACTCCCTGTGAATTCATAGAGATTCCAGAGGCAAATTATAACCTAATGTGGAAGTCCTGTCTTCAAGTGAGGGAAAATGACACAAAAGAGTTACAATGAAAGTAAAGAGAATTGTGAATGTTGATATGGTGTACATTATACATCATGTAACGGTATTTGGTGAGTGCCAAAGGCATAACATTTCATGTATTGCTTTTTCAGGACAAATTATGTAACAGTGACGTTTTAAAAGGTGTGATCAGAAAAATAATGAGTACATTGTCCAGGCAGCACCAGTTTATGGACAGCATATGCAGACAGTAAGAGGAACTGTAAGCACTACCACGTAAGTTAGTTTTATGCTTATGACTTCTTGTTCTTGGATTTTGTGTCATTTCATCACAAGAACAGGTAATGAAAGATGCAATAGTTGTTGCAATATATTTTTGAAGGAAAACTTATAAGTCTGTCTATGCTGGATACCAGCCATGTGTAAACTGAATGTGAAGCAAACACTCTGTTAAAGATGGGGCAACCCTAAAACCCAGAAACCGGAATCCAGAATCTGGAACCAAAAAGCAGAATCCAGAAACTGGAAACCGGAATCCGCAAATCAAAGAAAATAAGTTCTTCAAATATGCGAAAATTGTTTTGCTTAGCTTTTCGACTGTAAAAAGTAAGCTGCCAAGTAAAAAGGACCTCAAACTTAACCTTTTTTGAACAAAAATTCCCTGTCTGTTGAAATCGTGCAACCGTTATTTTTAGTGAGGGCTATGATTATGAGAATCTCAGTAAAGTGTGTCTTAATTTTATTCCAAGCACCTCGAGAGTGTCTAAAATAAGCTTGCTGGTAATTGCCATTTTGTTTAATAAGTGATCTTCAATTTACCGGAAGTATAAATTTATCCTTTATGTCCAGTAGATACTGAACAAGATAGAAAATGTCATAGAGAACAGGATATCCGTCAGTGGCAGCCCCCTGTACATTGACGGTCACGCCCCCCACTTTCGAAGTCCAAAGGCTAACCCGTCTGGTCTAAATATGAAATTTGATTTTTCCAACAGATACGAGACCAATTCCAGATTAACACAATTTCCACACTGATACTGTGACAAATCAGCGTTTCATATTCTTGGCGGCCATCATATTAAAACAATTTGTAGAAATGTTGCACACTTACTTCCATCTGCTTCTCACTTGCTAACAGATCAGACCACATGCTGTTCAAAGATGCTAAAAGACTGCCAGAAACTCACTGCAATAGCCTATAATAGCTTGTTGTTAATGTGCTGCTCACCAGTCTTCTCAGAGCAATTTGATCTAGACAAGAAGCAGGCTCTCACCAGGGCCAGCTTGAACAAAAGATGGCTAACTTAGCCTATGAGCAGGCTCTCGTGTTTGGGCTGGGGGCGTGAGTGGCAAAGCCGCATGAAGGCTCTTGGTGACATGCAATGCAGAAAAACACTAGACACCTATTTAGCCTGCTCAGACACTAGAGACAGATACTAGAGCCTGCTCGCAGGCTATGAGTAACTCTATCCACCCAAAAAATCAGTAACCCTGACTGGATAGTGATGTACCCAATGGATAGCTTTATGCAGCTTTTGAACAACCAGGCCAGATATATAGCTAAGGGTTGTTCAGAACTAGTCAATAATGTTTTAGCAATTACAGTCTGTGGCTGAAGTAAAGCCAAGAAAATAAATAACAACAAAATAATTTTTGCTCATATTTATTTATTAGACATTGCTGAAGTGAATTATTTCTATCATCATTCATAATATCTGGATTCCAGATTCTGGTTTTTGGTTCCGGATTCCGGATTCCGGATTCTGGATTCCGGATTTCGGTTTCCAAATTCAGTGTTTTAGGGTTGTCCCAGATGATGTATGTGCATATGTTAATCTTGAATAATCTGAAATTTCAGAGAGTTTAAAAATATCATATCATATCTGTGATGGTTCTGAGGTGGAGGGCTGTTACATGTACATGTAAATGTCTCATGCACGATTTTTCACTCGTTATGATTCAGGTGCAAATAGTTTCTGTGTCTGTTGATGTGCAACAATCTACACCAATATTTCAACCTAATAATGTACAGTGTATATTAATTAACCAAATTATGCTGTTTCTAGTTGACCAGTGCTACTACATAGTAATGTGATGTTGAAGTGCACAAATTTACAAACATGCCTAGTGTCAACTTGTCAAATATATGAACTGACCGGACAGTGTAGATTACAAAATTCTCTGAAAGGTAAGATGTTTCTTAAGCATTATTTTGTAATTAATGATTTCTCAGACATTGTTTTCGTCAAGAAAAGATTCATACCCCACATGGAGGTTTTTTTCTCTATTAGAACTCTTGATTCCTGATACTTTAATTTAGAATTTCTAAAGACTGGCCATGAATGGGTGTTGGGTGTGAATATCTTCTGGAACTGCACATTCATTCATCGAGTAAGCAAGAACATCAGTATTTATCCTGACAAACTCTGATTTTCTTCTGGAAGCTGAACTCATATACAGTTGTACAGTTATATGTACAACCAAACAGCCTGGATGACCCTGTGATTGGGACTGTGCACATTGTTGTAACCCTCAATGTTCCAGTTTCTTGTTTGAAGCAAATTGCATTTGCTCTCGAAAGCAAGTGGCGAAGTTCATAACAGTTATGTAAGTTTGCTTTGTATCTCAGGGCAGAGCCTGCCACAGTGAAAGTTGGAGTACCAACCCCTAGCATTTGATTCACTACTAACACTCAGTAAACAACTAACAATGAAGTACGCTGTATATCAAAGAAAGGAATTACATGCCTGTTCCTGTCAGTCAATATATGAACAGGTTACAGATGGGGAGCCTGTATTAAAACATCAAAGATTTTCAAAGCAACTATGGCCTGGTGAGTGGCAGGTATATTTTGCAGGGTGCAGGGTGCAGGGTGCAGGGTGCAGGTTGAAATGTAATTATGACTGGAAAACCGCTGGCACTTCAAAGAAACGTACAGTTGGTAGAGTTACCGTGACTGTTACATAACGCGGTTTATAGTCACTCAGAAAGGTGGCTTCCACCTAAGTGCCAAACTGGCCGAAGCGATGGGAGGAGAGTATATTCCTATGATTTTAAGCCTGCAATGAATTATTGTTTTTGAAGAAACATCTGAAATATTATCTGAAATACCTGCTGAATTTGGTTTCTTCCCTGTGAGTACCAAAATGAAAGCGCACTGAGCTTGTGCTAGTATATTCCGTCGGTTAAAATCTTATATTATTTCATTTCTTTATTTATTTGCTTCATTGGTGATGGCAATCTTCTGTTGTTGAGGGAAGACTCGAGCCAAATCTGGAATCGATGGAGACATCTGTGGAGCGGCCATCCAGATGGCTTTGAAGAGATTTCACTAGTCTCTGCGTGTCGATCGATAAGTACTTCTTGCGGATCGATCGTGTCTTCGATGGACATGAGAACATCGCTCAAACCAAGTGCGATCACAAACATGTTGGGAAGCATACGAAGTCTCTGGTTTCTGTACACGGTGTAACAAGTTAGAAGATTGCCAAAGAAGGCCTAAATATTAATAACAGCGTGTTTTCACTACGTGAAGGCGAACTACTTTATGTAAGAACCCCTGACAAGTATATAGGTTATTAATTATTTTTAGTACCAGCGGTATTTCAGTTATAATTAAATTTCAACCTGCACCCTGCACCCTGTACCCTGCAAAATATATCTGCCGCCTGGTGAGATATTTCTGAGGAAATATAAATTTAAGGTCCTTATGATTGCTTATAGGCATTGACTTTTATTGTAAACAATATCTTACTGAGTGTATTTTTCTTGTGTACTGATTGTTGGAGAACACAGAGATCACTGTTAGGACAGAGATATTTATTTGTGAAAAGTTCTATAAACAAATGCATCTGGGAACAAATTAATTTATCATGGATGCAGCTTCTGAGAGATCCCCAATGTTAATGGAACATACACTGTTCATACATGTAAAAGAGTTCAGTAATTCATTACTTATGATTGTAATGCTTTGTTTGGTTTCTCTGTATTTACAGACAACTTGATGGGATTATAAATTCTGCACCAAGTTCACTGAATAAACTGACTGGGAGGTTCAGTTCTACAACCCATCCTGTTTGTAGTAATATCATAGCTGCAACATTGTGACAGATACACTGCATTACATTATTAAGAAACACATATTAACTAATTATTTTTAAGTGCTTGTTAAATTAATCAGTTTTTCTTAGAGATAATTTACTCATGGTTTATTTAAATAATTGGCTTTTTGACTTTAAAATGATATTTATTGAGCTTTTAAATCAATTTTGTGATAATCTGCATTGGACATGGCATAAATTGATATTTTGCCAACAGGAAATGGAGAACTGGGTCTTAAGCAAAGTTGCAGGATTAGCATTTTTGTAGAAAGAAAGGGTTGAGAAATTTGTGACATTCTACAGACAGCCTTGCCATTCGCAATGTCCGATAAGGTTAATTTGGTCCATTCTGTTGTAGAAATAGTGTTCTCTAATTTATAAATTATTTCAATCTGTTGTTTAAACGATTGCCTTATAACCCCATGTCTGGCTTTGGTGCATGTAGGATATTGATGTATTTTTTATCCATTTTGCTGTAAATTATCTTAATTGATGTGTCAGTCAAAACATATCTTGGATATGCTGGGCTCCTCTGACAAATGTACCTATGCCTCATAACCTTTGAGTGCATTTGCTTGTGTAGTGCAGACAAAATACATGTACATAATATAACTTCCTCTTAGCTTACTGATAATTCTTGGTATAATTTAATCATAGCAAAATTAATTAATGGAACCCAATAGCAGCTCTTGTAGTCCACAATGCCAGTCGAGAAAAAGGACAAATCACATTGAAATTGAATAATAAAATTATTATTAGAAGCCTATGCAAGTATTCATGATCAGCAAAAAAAAAAAAATATCGTAATTACCATTCATGCGAGGGTGAATGCAAACCCTTCCAGCAGGAGGAGACTCCATACATTAGTGAAGATGGCTAAATGTATCTTTGGAGACAAGTCAGAAAACAAAACTTTCCAACTTTTCACATATGTATACTGTTTTGGTATTTTTGTGAGATTTCATTTGGTAGAGATTCAGGGACTGAGTATATTGTAACCACTACATTTCAATCAGTCCCCACAACAAAAAATTGTGTAAACTTCTTTTGTGTGGGAGTCCCCATGTTAACTAAGGAAGAATATAATGATGCCTTGTCTTTCTGAATAAGGTAGGAAAGAACAAGAAATGCCACCAAAAAGCACAGAAGACAGTTCTGTTCTGTGATCAAGATTTTTGGTAGCTTCCCAGAAATCCTTGAAATCATGGCTCTATATTTCACAATCAAACCATCTTACACCTCGATCTGCTGATGTAATACTAATTCTGGCTGAAACTATTAAATCATTTGCAATTTACCTCATACATGTTGGATTATTTTCATTAGTAACAACATTCTGAAAAATAACTGAGGAGCTCCGCTTTTGGGCTGGCCTAAATCTATGTATTATGTATAGCTGGGAGGGGCAACCTACATTCGTTTAGATAATCGCGAGATTATCGTTAAACAGGCCCCAGGCCTCTGGCCTGAAGCGCGTGGCCTTCAATTGAGGATTATGTAACAGATACTATGAACGTCAAATTGTAAATGATTAATATGTACAGACTTAATAGAAAACTCATTGTGATGGCTTCGGTCTATAAACAAACTAAAGAACATAAAGTAATATTATTTTAACCCCCAAAAGTAAAGTTTCATGAATTTCGAAACAAATAATGTTCAACGGCTTAAGCCTTCTGTCATCTGGCAGTACATCTGACTACAAATGTTTGTTAACATTTTTGGGTATTATCAGTTGTCAGTTATTTATTTTCTTGTTTTTGTTTTTGCCTTTTGTCAGTTGTCAAATAAACCCATCCAGACCCTCGTTACCATGCATGTCTCTCAGTAGGCCACTCTCGATATATTCAAATTCAGCTTGATAGTGAGGCTTAGAGAACACAAACAAAAGAAATGAATAAACATGGCATTCAATTTCCTTTCTCTCCTCTAGGCCTCGCTGCCACGCTGAATTTTAATATCTCAAAAGTGGTCTATTAGGCACATATAAAGAATGTTTTGTCAATCCCTTCCACCCCACCCCGCTCCCCGGCCCCATCATTCCCCCATCTTGATAAACATTTTTGCTACTTTTCTTCAAAACCAAGCAAGAGTATCAGTTAAATGAGTATTTTTAGTTTTCGTTTTTTTTCGAACTACTGAAGCTTTGTACATGGACTATTTGCTTGGTACAAAGACTTTTAAGGTGGCTCAAAACAGTTCTCAGCACTTAGATTTTGATGGGTTGTTATAACCTCTCTTAATCACTTGATGCTACAATCATGGTATCAAAAAAACCGCCCAATCATTTGTGAACACGTTATCATTTTCGTAGCACAATAGGTTCATACATAGGGTTCAGAGCCACCTTAAATTTTCTTTAAATTTTAATTTTTTTTTAAACTTTAAGGTGGGTCTGAACCTTATGTACAGATTTTTTTAAAAACTTTGGCAAATGCTGCGTCTTATCGTGCTTATTAAAATTTGATAATTGCGTTCGACGAAGTGGAACGCAAACCTAATTTTGACCTGTGGCTTTTCAGAGTTGATCTCCCTGTGCACGGTTCTAGGCTGAAAAAAACCACATTCCTGTAAGGACACCAAAATGGCCACCCCGCTTGATTTTTGCAGGGGCATGTCACGGCCAGTAAACTGGTACCGTTTAATGCTAAGACGTGATAAGACGTGGCGAACATTTGAGTATGTGAGCAAGCCATGTGTGCTCGTCTTTCCGATGGATCTTTTTTTTGACTTCTTTCCATTCAGTTGCCGTACGCCTCGCTATTATGTGCTCTCAGCGATAGATTTTGGCGAATTTAAACGCTTCGACGGCAGCATTTATCGCAATCTGAGGGAATTGTCCTTGTTTATTAACACGACTTGGCTTTGGGATGATAACCGTGGGAACAGCTACATTTTGATTGCATTTGTTGATTAGTTCCAGTCGCGACAGATAGCTCAGTCTTTATCCGGTCGAAATTTTATTGTTTGGAATCGGTGGAAAAGTACTCTGAAGGCAAGATCCATAAGACTACTTAATTCATCAGGGGAAATACTCGAATTAGTCGCGAAACGAGTACGCGACTGCAAATGCTAGCTTAGAATAATGTACGTAATTTAAATATTCTATGAAACTTGAGAGACCACAGAAACTGGCAGCGTCACGCAACGTATCAACAAATCGTGACCTCTTCACTAGCGTGGACTTTGACACTAGGCATATCTGACTGTAAAACCTCGGTTGCTGCTGAAAAAATGTTGATTTTAGCAATAGACAAAGGTTGAAAGTTGGCTAGTGAAATCATTTATTTACGATATATAATTATATATTAAAGTGAGAGCGTCGAACGCACTCTCATAATCTCTGATTACTACTAGTATAAAAAAATTTAACCGTGCCGTTTTTGAATTATAAGCCCCTAAAACTGTAATTAAGGGTGTTTTTAGCGGGTCATACTATTGCTATGGTAACCTATTTTGCCGCAAAAATGATAACAATGTATTAACCAATGATTGGGCAATTTTTCGATACCATGATTATAGCATCAAGTGATAAAGAGTGGTTATAATGACCCATTAAAATCTAACTGCTGGAAACTGTTTTGAGCCACCTTAACTACGACTCACTTTAATCCTGTCTCACGTCACTTTATTCTATGACACATTTGTATATCACAGGAACGGAGGTTTTTGTTCCTTAATCATGAACTTCATGAACACAGTCTAATAATATAAGAATCTCTATGAAAAGCAGTCTCTGATTTGTGTTATCAAACATTTGCTTTGTTCTACAGACTACATGTGAAACTGGTTTAAAAGTAGTCTGACAATAATCAAACATACTAGCTTCTATTCAACAAAACTGATCTATATATCCCCCCACGAAATAAAAATGCGATAAATCGATTATAGAACTAACAAAAGAACAAAAAGAGATAAGTGTGCATTTCTAAAACATCGACTACTGTTAAAATACGTCTACTTTAGTATTCGGATGAAAAATTTGAACGCAATTGTACAACGTCAACCGGACTAAAAAGCCATATTACTCTTCTCATCTATCTGTTTTCCCTATTCGAGTGGCACGCCTACAAACTAGTTTTGAGCAGGTGTATAATGACTACTAAAATCACGCAATTACCTTTCACTTATCTCAGTTGTATACTGATAAGTACGAGACAAACTGCATCTACCACGCGTAAACAGGAGACGACCCGTGTTTTCAAATAGAACGAACAAGTCTATCGTTTATATAGCATGACGCACCAAAGTGTATACCTGACTTGAAACTGACAATAGAATTGGGGTTACAAGCAGACTAACAGCTCAATTTTTGCCTAGTCTGTGACTGAAAAGTATAGTAGCAAAAGGGAACGTCCAAAGGGGTCCTCTGCTTGGTGAAAAAGTTCTACATTAAAAAAGTCAAAACAACCTATTAAATATTGTATTTAAAGGGACAAGGTCGAGGTACATTTGCTGACAACTGCTATAAATATACGAAATAATCCCTAAATTTAAGTAATAAGAATTTAATTAGCTCTAAGTAAATGATTAAAAGCAATTTCTTGAAGAGAGTCCACACTGCAGCAACATTTTTGCAAAATTTCAACGATTTTCGAGCCAAACTCGAACCTTTTAAAAACTGACATCCTGACGCTTTTTCAAAACTCCATATCGCAATCCGTTTCCATCCTCGCCATCGTTAGCCATCCTGACTTCCTAATGGGTTTTAATTATTTGTCGAGTGCTGCTCTACAAAATAAAACCATTATTGTTCAGCTTCCAACGATTGACTGGATATGTTTTTGAGATTTCCAAAATCATACTAAAAATGGTGAGTGTCCCTTCAATATCCCAACAAAATGGCTCTAATTTACTTGGAGCAAGGCTTAATAAAAGGTAAGTTGTCTTTGACTTTAAAACATAACTGAAACTAAGCTACAAACGCTCATAAGAGAAAGAGGATGAGAGGCGGTGTTGCCGCGACATTAACGCAAACTATGGTTATAATACTGACTGAAATTCTCCTCTTATTGTTTGGCTTAATTTGAACACTAAAAGCGAAGTTTTTAACGGTAGATAACGAGATATAAAAAAACATGCACTATAGGAGACGAGAACTCCACGCTAAAAAACCTACTTGGGTTTGAATTTGACTATATGAGCACTTCGACACATCGATCACTGTGCTTGTATCTAATGGTTTACTTCGAAGCTACATTGCTCGATAAAGTTTAAATCGTCCTCCGCTGCACACATGAGTATGAAGATTGTTCACTACTGTGAGAAATGCACTCCTGCTTGAATCTCTCCAGTGCCACGTTTCTGTCACAGCCTGTCAAATTCAGTTTATAGCATTAGTTGTTGATATCTACACGTCATTAAAAAAACGAAAGTACAGTTTTAGATATGCATATCACCCTTGCATATGTGCATGTGACATTAAACAAACGAAACACATTTTCCTTGTTTCCATAGATTAATTTTTGAGTGGAATTCTACTAATATACTATAGTACAATCTGACGGCTGGAGGTGGCGATCGTCCACATAATGGCCGGCGACGGCCTCGTCAGCTATGTCTTGTGATAATTGTTAATAGAAACATGTAATCGTCCCACGGAAAGAGGTCGCGAGGCGACTGTCTATCTATTTATCATGAATTTCACACCCACTTATGGACACACAGTACAGTATCTCTTTCTTCAGAACGCACCTTAAGAAATCCGGTCTTTAACACGCTTGACGATCCTCTTGGCAAGCTGCAAGGCTTGTTGAGCCGTCTGGGCCGAGTAAACGTCGTTTGGAATCTGAGGAAAATGCATCCGATCTGGATAGCGCATGCGTGTTGAATCGCCAAGAACCTCCAACTGCCAAGCCAATTCGGTTAACTCTGAGTCATTCAAGCCGTTGCAATTCTGGACCAAGTTGTGGACACTAGTCTTGTTGGCGTCTATTGTGTACTGAGCGGCTTTCAGGGCTTTCTCTGCTGCCTACAAAAGCAATATTCGGCCAGACTGAGCAAGTGTTAACTTGGTAAGTTATATTTTGAATTTTGATTAAAATAGTCGGGAAAGGGACTATTATTTGAACAACGGTAAATAGTCCACGCGTTATTAAAATAGCACATGCTCATTTTTATAAATAATTATATGCCTGTACATCAATTAGCTGTACATTAATCGCCACATACTGTCGCCATGGTGAAATATTGGATGCATCAATCAACACCTAATGCTTCAAAAAGTGCTTCCAAATATGCATGTAAAGAATGTTTCTCTTAACACCTGCACCCTGTTATCAAATTAGATTAAAGCTAGGGAAACACTTGTTAATCTTACCTGGTGGCATTTAAAACATGCCCACTCATAGGAAGGATTGCCATACACAATATCATTCTCCACTGCCGCGACATCGGCCTTAGCTTGTCTAAACCATCGCCTTGCTTCCCCTGGTTGAGGATTCTTCCTGTGTGAGTTTCGAGGTGACCTTTGTCTTTCTCGGTATCCCTGGCGCTGCGTGTAATGTTCCCTTGCACGAGCTCCCCAGGACGTAAAGAAATCGTCGTAGGACCCACCCGAAGTTCTGGTTCCTGCGTTAGGTCTTCCACTACCCCGTGGTTCACCTCTTTCCAATCGGGAGGTCTCGTGCTGTATATGCTGACAAACGTCTGTGCAGAATTCTTCATCGCCCAAGTTTTTATCGGGATGCCACCGCAGATACAGTCGCTTAATGATTTTCCTCCTCTTCTCTTCTGGTAGTTTCCATGCATCCTCCAGGAGGACTGAAATTTCATCAAACACCCCCTGTCTACTTCTGTTCCTTGGAGGCTCCCTTCGCTGATCAGATAAAACAATTGCTGATGAGGTGACAGCATTCAGACGATGGAATTTGTACAAGTCAGCAGCATCGACCACAATTTCTTGATCATCTCCAATATTGATTTTGTAGCGCTTTGTCAAGGGGCTGAAATCTTCATTTCCCATTACGTCGATAATCACAGCGTATATGTAGGTAGCGTTTCCTTCTTGCCTCTGCAGACTTGGGTCGTCTAGCTCGTATCCCACATATTCGCCGGGTTCAAAATCTTCAAAGGCATCATTCAGCAAATGGTGGTCTTCAATTGGGATAAAGCTCCCGGGAGGCGGAAAGATTTCGTCTTCTGCTGGACGATACGAGTCATCTTGACGAACACCCATATCATCTAACAGCGACCAAATTTCGCTGGGGGAACACTGCAACATGGTAGGAATAAACACCGCCATTGTACCCAGAAGCCCCAAACATATTTCTACGATAACACTGGATACCAATGGTATGGCAGAGGTAATTTCATCCACTGCCGATGTAACATTAACATACACCCGCCATATCTCTTCATCAGAAACCACAACTTTGTCTAAAAAGGACTTCACCTCTTCTTCACTTTCAGGAATGGGAACTTCATTTGAAAAAAGCGTGGTTTTGAGGCTTTTTACAACACAAAGTTCGATTCGGCGAAGCCCCCTTGCGATACTGTCAATCACACTCTTATTGATATCTCTCTTCTGTCGACTGTTCTCGTCTCGAATTAGTCTGATAACTCCAGAACAAAACTGAGGGGAAGAGAGCTGGTGCTTCAGTTGTGTCACAGCTTGATTCATCACCAATTCAACGGTCTGAGGGGCACTCAGTTTTTCTTCGACAACCTGAGAAAGCATTTTTGGCTGTAAAGCTGTTGGTAACTTCATCGTTAGCTCTTTATAGTTGATCTGAGTAGAGCTGCAGGTCACATCCATCAAACGAAGGTCGAGTAAAAAAAGTTGATTGAAATTGCGCAGTCGACCCCGCAGAGAGGCAGGTGCATCATTGAAAATAAGATCTGAAGACTTGTGTAAGAAGACTGGTGTTACCGTCTGGATCCCCTCAGAAGAACTTCCTGTTAAAGACATTCCCGGAAGGTAAAGCGCTGACAGGCTCTCCACCGCTTTGGCGTTTTCTTCTAGTCTTTCGAAGAAGCCTTTCGTTGCCTTGACACACATTCTGACTTCATTTGGGTGCAGTTTTGATTTCTGGCATTTCTTCTGTAACATATCCAACACCATAGCATAGTGGGAAATTGTAACAACTTTGGAACAGCCCAGGCTCTCAAAGAGTGGGTGAAATTTTCCAAATTCTTTAGGAATTCCGTAAAGGAATGGTCTAATTTCAAGATGCTCATACAGCTCGAGGACTGCTTGACAAGGTAGAATGAGTTTCTTTCCATGTTCAACCAAAACGAAAGGGATATTCTCCAGGACTTTCTTTGCCCCACTGTGTGAGATTTGTTTTGTCAGCAAAAATGTGTAAATGCGTTCCATTACTGCCATAATTATGTGACATCGCTCAGACATCTCCTCGTTGTTGTTTGCGAGATATACACATATATTTTGGCAGTGACCAACAACAAGATCGACTGGTGGCTTCTCTAAAATCTGGAGCTGTGCAACAAAAGAATCACAGTACTGGGCCATGCTGACACCGGGAGGGCTGTTAAGCTCATGAAGACGACACCGTGGGTTTGCCCATCTTGGAAGTAAATGCGCCTTCGTCCAAACAATTTCTGCATGTTCAGAGGGAACTGCCTCTTTGAACGCAAAGAAAGGAATCTGATGACCTACGACGCCCCCAACCGGTGGAAAAAGTGCTTGAAGGGGTTCTCTTACGGGATCCCCGGCCACGAAACGAATATCGCAAATACTTTGTAGTAGTCCCTCAGCCACTACATTTTGTCGGTGTATGAGATGATTGGCCAGAACTGTAGATTTCTTGTAAGTGCTATCATCTGGCGCTGATGCGGCCTCATGTGCAAGTTCCGTAGCAAATCTCTTGAAATTGTTCTTGGTAACTTCATGAACAAGACCAATACGTCGCAGAAAGTTCAACCACTCTGGTGAATTAAGAGGCTTTGAAGGAAACATGCTTTCTGAAAGCATTATGCGGAAAACATCAATTCCAGGGTCGTAAAAACAGGAGGCAGTCTTCAGACTCCCATCCACTGAGGGAACAAGAGGGGTATTTCTTAAACATTCCAGTAGTCTTTGCTGGTCGCCATCTTCTGTTTCGAAATCGTCTAAAATGGATTTCCGAATAAATTCCAGGTGAACCTGCCTTGCATCATCGCTAAGAATGGAGAACTTTGTCAGAATAAAGCTGCAATACACGTCAACAGCAGAAACACATTCAAGTTCCAGGAACTTGAACAACTCGGAGAGACTTTGCCTGGATTTCAGAAACACTACATTAAGCTCACGCTCCAACACATCTATTTCCTTTTGTGGTATTTCATTTGGTAGAACACACACTCTGCGATCCTTGAGTCTTATCAAGCCACCATGTGTTGCCTCATAAAAAGGGAGCCTTCTTAGGACGGTCCTTTCGGCATCTCGCAGGCACTTCGCACTTCTACTGAAGTACTTCAGGATTGTGATACAATCCGGGGAGCCCAGCCTTCCTCTAAGTGACTGCGGGTCTAACTCCATCTTTTGATCAAGTGATGTTAGAAGTGATGCAGGGACCTTCAGCGATGCAACAATGATACGAGCGAGATTAACCGAGTTTTGAGATGAGTAGGCATAGGTACCTGAACCCGTGGTTGAGAGTGTAGTAGAGTTAAGCTCAGGTAGACCAAGTTTGTGCAAGACGTCCACGAGTTTCTCGCTTGAAGAATCAGCACTTTTGAAGTCGAGGACAGATGCTGCTTTTCCCAGAGGCACAAGTAAATGTTCAGTGGCTGGGCTCCCACTGAACTGAAAGGGAGAAGGGAAGGAGGACTTCCTTTCTGTGTTCTTCACCTCGACAGCAGGAAGTATGCTCCAGTTGGACAGGGGTTCAAGGGCTCGTGCAATCTGAAGGTTCTTGGTCTGCATATCCATGTTTACGTCATCGACAACATCCCTCACAATCTCATGAAGAAAAACCCATACCCTGTACATCCATCGTTGGTTGGGAGTAGCTTTGTGGGTTGGACACCACTGAACAAACTCTGCCTTTCCATAGCGTTCCTGTTGCAATGTTTGGGGTAAGTTCTCTGCGAATGCTCTTACATCCAAAGGCTTCAAAACGGACGAATTTTTGGTTGCATCATCACTAAATATCTTCCTGTAAACTTGCTCATGAAGAAAAATATGAGGTGAACCAGGTAGAATATCTTGGTATCGAGAGAGGAACTTGGGTTCTTCGCTTGAGAACAATTGAAGACGATTGTCTTGCGTAAGAAGCAGTGGAAGACCTGACAGCTTATCGAGAAAGCTTTCATCACCTTTGCAGTACTGCAGCACCACATTAACTCCAAGAACATCTTTCAATGTTGTTCTATCTACTTGACAGGGAACTGGCCCAATCGTGCACAAGGGGGTCTGAGAACTAAGTGTTTTGTAGAAATCTATCACAGAGCTTGGAGAGATGCAGCATGTAGTGATACCAGCTTTCAGAAAGGATTTATGCAACGACAAGGAAAAGGCCACGAGATTAAAACCGCTTTCAAGAAGTATTTCCTCAAACCTCTTTATTATTTTCGTCTGGGAGTCATCTGATTCCTTGTCAGGTGACATGGCAAAAGGACCTTCTACAGCAAGGTTGTTGAAAAATGCTTGCTGCTTTCCACTGCTAGTTGGTGGTAGCCACGAAACTTCAACTACAGTGCTACTCTTCGCAGATTTACTGGCGACTTCCTTTGGTCTTCTTCTAACAACTGGTATAATTTTCAATTCTCTTCTGTTGATTTCTTGATAGACAGAGTCAACCAGCGTCTCCCAATACTGTTCCCTGGGAGGTTGACGTGGGAAAAAGGTTTCGTAGAAAGTAATCTTGTACAGGATGTCATCTTCGGTGCAACGGTTTCCATGTTGGGTTATAGGTAGCTCAAGAAAATTCCGCACTTCGACCAGCAGCGTAACGTAGCACGATGCCACGACATCTTGCAACAATGCATTATTCCAGTCACTCCGGTATCCACCAGCTTCGTTGCTCCACAAATTTCGTCTTGCCTCGTGGTCCAGTGCAAAGTGACCATTAATGTGAACTGGCAGGTTAGTTTCGAATGGAAGTGGCAGAAAGCAATAAGCTTTCTTTCTTCTTTGTACATGGCACTTTTGTACGGGTTTCTTTTCCAAAAGGCAGGCAACACCGCCACGAGGAAGCATCCCAAGTTGATGTTTCTTACAGGCATTAACGACACTCTTCTCTACAGACTTCTCAAAGCCCATCTGTTGAACAATTAGCCACCTTTCTTGGTTTCCAAGAGTGTCTGTGATGTTCAAGACGTAAGACACTCTTGCTACTTGAATGTCAGTTGCAAGAACTTCTCTTCCTTCCTTTAATAGCCTTCCAATCTCCTTGATGTAATTGGCAAATGCTCGTCTCTTAAGTTCATCCTCCTCTGACATAACTGCTTCGACTGTGTAAGCATTCTCTAGATCCCCACTTGTTCTATTGACTTCACAAAGGGTTATCTTCTTCACATTGTTTACAAAAAGGAGAACTTCAAATAACTCTTTCTTCAATTCTTCCATCATTGCGTCCAGCTTTTCCAGTGACACAGAACTTGACGATATTTTGGATTCTAGGGCCATATGCTCTGTTCTCAGAGGAAATCTGAAAATGGTTGCGCTATCCCTTGGAAAGTGTTGTTCCAGATAACATGGAAAAACATCCGGGAACCTTCTCTGCAGGGTGGTGTCGACTTTAATCATTAGTCCAGGCTCTTCACAACTTGCACCAGGAGCGAACTTACAGTGTGGATCAAATATACACAAAACATCGCCAATCTCCTCCCCTTTTGAAATGAAGGACGGCGCATCAGTCAAATGGTAGACAGCATTAAACCCGACACCATATTGACCCGTTTTGTTTGGATCGTCGCCCTTACTACCCTCGCCAAGATTCCGTATTCCTTCAATATCGGCATTGGTGAAAGGCTTGTTGTTGTACACACACAAGGCAGGTCCCTGTAGTGGTTGCCAGCTGTCGTCAAACACTTTTTCTTTGGGATGGTGTCTGGGGTCTTTTACGAAACAAATCTCCGTAGCTTTTGCATCATCAGCGTTTTGAAGAAGTTCTTTCAAAATTTCCTTCTCGCATGGATAGCATGTTAGAATACGTTTCAGGCGATTTGTGAGTTTCTCCCGCTGACCAAAAGAAATGCCAACGACATGAGACCGCAACGCTTCTTCTCTGCGTGTTTTAACACCGACATAGTTACACGTTTCCCAAGGAATTCTAGTGCTAACAAAATGCACGTCTGGCTCATCAGGCATCCAAGGGCAGTCCTTGATGCATAGCTCGGACACTGGTCGCAAAACTCCTCTTGAGTCAGGAAGATAAACAGTTCCACATTTCTCCTCGACTTCAGAAGGATCGCATTCGGAATCTCCGAGAGTTTCGCCCAGTTGATTTGCCAGATGCACGGCAGTCTTAAGACTTTCTTGATCAAGTTCAGTTTCAGCGAAGCGGCTTTTCATTTGCAGAAGACTTGAAACGAAATCTTTTTCTTCAAAATGGTCCCTCACACTAGCCACTTTCATCAGTGTTGGAAAAGCCACCGCCAAATGTTCGGAAAGCTGGTAAAGATATGGCGAGCAGTCGACTCTAAGATGAAAAGCCACCTGACTAGCAAAAAGAAACTGTCTTCCGTTAAGGATGAAGTTCTTGCCATTCAACAATTTCTCGATAGCCTTCGAATTGTTAACAAGCGCTTTATCTAGATACGAATAAGCAGCGTGGCACAAATGTCTTATCTCCTCATATACAGTGAACTCTGACGATTCAACTTTGGTGGACATAGCTACTTCCAGTTGAGCTATTACGTGGGCCAAAGTTGCTTCCTTTTTGTCTAGCGCCAACAACGGTTTAACATTTCGAGGAATAGACACTCCAACTAATGGTTCCGTGCAGCATAAAAGGTACTTTTTGTCTTCCAGAAACACATCCTTAGGTGCAAGGAGAACTTTGCTTCCAAACTCATCTCCTTTCCATCGAAGAGGAAACGAGACAGGCTTCTTAAGAACTGGGAGAAACTTTGCCTGTAAAATGCGTCTTCCAATGACACTGTTGGAACGAATTTTATCTTCGTATTTCATCTTCTTCTCCATGAATTGTAGCAATGCCATCGTCCGCTTACCCGCTGCATCACTGTTGACTTCATTTAGTCCTTGAATACTTTCGGCTCTATCTGCAATCTCCTCCCAAGGAAGATAATCCGACACCATTCCCAGAGTCTCAAGTTTTGCAAGCCGTTGAGAGTGAAGGAAAGTATCATTATTCCCACAAGGAAACCTTTCATCGCCAGGAAGAAAGAGATGGGCTGCGTCTTTGCCTGGATGTATGAGTTGAGATGGATACTTGAGATCGTTACCAAATGGTGATGCTGGAATGCAAGCATGCGTCCTTATCAGGTCATTGCAGTTGATATCCAGAGCATGCAGTACTAGTGCATCTCTTAACTCTGGAGGTACAGTGGAGATGTTTGGGAAGAACAGTTCACGAAAAAATCTATCCTTGTCATAGATTTTGGGATTTAGTACTTCGCCCAGTCCACAAAATTGGAACGACCTTAGGATATCCACGGGAACATCAATGACCACTGCACTTCCTTTCATAAGCAGCTGGAAAACTGTGAGCGAGATATTTCCTATTAGCGGCTCCTTTCTAAAATCTGGATCAAGAAATGCAATATGATCAATATTTAGCCACTTCTGTCCATCAGAAAACAGAGAGTAATTTCGTCTAGCAACCTGTGTATAGAACGACTTCATGATTGGCCAGCAATTATGATCAGTGTCACAAGCTTTTGGCCACAAGCAATGGAACTTGTAAGATCCTTCAGCCGATGCAATGGACCTCAGATCCTCGAGAAGGCAGAGATAAGCAGAAGTAATAGAATCTTGCATAAGTACATTGTTCCAGTCCACTCCATAGCACCTCTTGTCATCTTCAAGTTTTTCCTGCAAATGACGCCTGTTAGCAGCTAATGCAAATGCTCCATTTATGTGAATAGGAAGGCCACTGTGAATTGGAAGTGGCAAGTAGCAAAACAAGATCCCGTTGACATCTAATCCATCAACTGTCTTCTTCACAGGCAAGGGCAAAATGGTGCCAGATGTATTTGGAACCAGTTGAACAGCTGCTCCCGCCGATGGGAGAAGACGCCAATCATTCTTAGCAAATTTCAGAGCTTGACCATTACCCATTGAAGACGCCACAAGCCAGGTGCTACACTCCTTTTGGAAAGGTAAGTCACATGCGAAGAAACTCAGACCGTCCTCCGTAAAACTGCACTTGATGTTAACCTTCATGGCCGATTTTATTAGTTTGGTTGGTGCTCCTGTCCTAAAATTTCGAGTAATCTGTGACGACGCTTGCAGAAAATTACATTGTTTCAAGAAATCCTTTTCCTCTGTGGCCAACTTCATTGTCGCGGCTGGTAGATTAACAGGGACAGACAGGCTTCTAACTATTCCACCTTGTGCTAGTGACTTGCTAACTTGAAACAGTAAGTTCGGGTTTTGGTCTTGACTGGGAGATGCTGTCAAAGAAAATACGCCGACACGGAGGACATTCTGCGTGAAGAGGAGTAAGGTGTTGGCTCCATTAACAAGCATTCGCAGCAATTCTCGCATTTGCTGGTCATCGTATGGTAGCTTCTTTATTTCACTTCTTTCAGCTTGCTCGCTCGTTCTCAATGGAAAACGAAAAAGGGTTCCATCAAATGAATTGTGTTCTTTATCAAGATGCAAATCACAGCCAAAGACACCATTGAATGGCTTGAACTGATTGGTGAATTTTCGAAGCCTCTTCACATCCTTGTTGAGATCAATCTTCATTCCTGGTTTCCTTTTGTTCTTAATGGCCTTCCCGAGGTATGACGTGTGAGGATCAAAAATGACAAAATAGTTCCTACTACAGAACATGGGCACATCTGTCAAATTGTACACCGCATTAAAGCCAAGTCCAAACCTGCCAATCTTTTCCGTTTCGTGCTCTTTTGTTGCCTCATTCAATTTTGCAATGTTCTCAAAGTCCACATCGTTGAAATGAGCGTCATTGTAGACCCACAATGCAGGACCTTGACAACCTTTCATGCCTTCATCAATCAAGCAAGTCATGGCATCCTCGTTCGTCCTTTCATCATAGAGAAATCTCACCTCGGTGGCACCGGCATCGTCTGCGTTTTGAACAAGTTCTTTTAGAATTGAAAATCCATCCGTGTACTCCTCCAGAAGTCGGTTCAGCCGAGTAGTAAGCTTCTCTTCCTGTCCAAACTCTTCTCCTATGGACAGCTCGTCCGGGTCCAGCATTCGATTGGTGAGGCTTGGGACACCAAGACGTTCAGCAGTACTGTTAGGGAGATTGGGGTGTACATAAAAATAGTCCATGTCTTCATCATCACCTTCTCTCTTCAGCCAATCGTGGTGGCTGTACATACAGCACTCCACTGGTTCAAGCCTTACATGTGAGTTGTCTTCAGTGTGCGTTGGTACAACAATTTGCCCTCGTAGCTCCTCTGTCAACTGCTCATTTGCCAACTCATTCAGAATGTTGACGGATAACTGAAGATCGTGCCTTACTTCTAAAGCGCTAGACAGGACAATTCCTTCGTCATACTTCTCTTTAATCATG
This sequence comes from Orbicella franksi, assembly GCF_964199315.1. NCBI lineage: Eukaryota > Metazoa > Cnidaria > Anthozoa > Scleractinia > Merulinidae > Orbicella > Orbicella franksi. The sequence goes on from NC_138149.1 coordinate 8,774,018, forward strand.
TGAAGGACCTGTACCAAAACGCTTGGATTACTGCTTTCCCTCATGCCAAAACGGTAAAACAGTTCAGCGTACTTAGCCATGTCGGGAGGAAGAGAACGTATGTAGGGTGTAAGATCAACGTGGGACTTGCTGAAAAGCACATGGCTCGGTGAGGAAAAGCCCTCTCCATTCCAAACCCAATCAAATTCTTCTAAACAGTCAAATGCAGGATCCACACCAACGTCCTTTGCTAGCACTCGATTTAGCAACAAGTAAATTTCGTTTACCACAACCATAAAGAGCGGTTTTTCTTCTTTTGAATACGATCTGATCACATTCTGCAACTGCTGAATGACCTGGAAGACACCGGGTAGATATTGCCAGCCAAAATACCTGGAAATTTGATTCGTTGGCTGTACTTCTACAAGAGGCATAACCGTTCCAACGAGGTTTGCAAGATACTGACTCTTCACTTCAGTTGGCTTGAAAAAGTGTTTGCCATTTTCTTCGCCCTCTTCAAATCATGCCAGTCCCGGAGGATGGTTAGGGGGTCTCTCTTGTAATCTTGAAACCCAGGGAATGTCCTTCAGAAGCGATCCTAGTGGTTGTCCATTGACTGACTCCGACAATGTTTGGGGATTGTCTCTGAGGAACTCCAAAACTGCTCTTGACTTCTGCTCTGCAGTTGGAAGGTGAGTAAGCCCACTTACTAATTTCGCACTTTGGTACAAATCATATCCAGTGATGTTGTCCTCGCTTTTCATTCCAAGATCTTCTAACATGACGAGTACAGAACGTTCGTTGTACGCGACCGTGGGGAAAACATCTTCATTGACAAATAATTTCTTCAAGAACAACTTTCTGGGATCAAAGAGGTCTGATGCTCTTGCGCGCCCTCGATGTTTGGAGACAAAGGGCAAGGCCTGTAATTTCTGTTTGAAAGTGGCATTTCTGCGAATTTCACTAGTGTGGTTTTCCAGTACATAAGTCATGAGTTTGTCAATCTGCTCTCCAGAGTACTTTTCTCGTTGTATGTCTGGAAACACTATTTGGCAGAGTAACTCAGTTGGCGTTAGAATCTTGACGTCTAATAAAACTGCTAAAGACTTGGAATCGTGCTCGCTAATGTCAATCAGCTCTCGAACAGGCGGAACTGGAAGAGAATCAGCAACCGCTGCACAAAGACCCTCCGTCTTTGATACGAACTTCTTGGACAGCGTCTGAAAAATGGGAAGCGAACACAGAAGATTGTACTCCGCTTGTCCTACATATGACCGTCTCACACGGGCAAGAAATGACCTGAGGAGGTGCTTGTCGTTAGCAGATAATATCTTGCGAACGATTTCTGGAAACCTTCCAGCTGCCATCTGGCCAGAGGAAATCACAATTGCTTTCAAAACGCCTTGCGCGGAAGGTGGATGTACAAACGCCCCCAAGACAGCGGGATGGTGTCTTATATAGGCTGGGAAATCATTCATGATAATTACACCAAGCTTCCTCAAAACATTTGTCAGTTTCTCGTCGAGGCAATCATCATTTAGGCATTTCACAACAACTCTAGAAGGGCGGCAAAGTCGTGCCAAGGTTACAGGAGTTTGTACTAGGCTGAGTGGAATCAGAGGCAGTTTTCCAAGGCTCTGAATATCTTCCTCTCTTGTGAAAGTCTCTTGCAGATATATCCAGACAGCCTTGATCCAGTCTCTCGGAGGATGTTTGTGACTACTGTCATCGGGGAACCACGAAACGGTATTACCCTTACTCCACTCAGGCGGTAGGGCCTCCCAGAGAAGAGATGGTACATCATCCTCGCACAATAGCCGTAATTGTGTAACTTCTGTGAAAAAAGCATAACAACATAAAGAGTGACAGTCTGATAATGTAAAACCAACGAAAAAGAATTGATCAAACGATAATAACCGGCATGCCTCAGTCGTCTTTGTTACAATTTTGGTAAGCTAATTCGGTGTAATGCCGTTTTTCTTTCCACTGTGCCATGCGACTTATGAAAGGAATGCCATTACCTACTGTAGATATTAAAAGAAAGAATAAAAAATGCTCGGTAAGATAAAACCATACTCGAATCCAAAACAAAATCATTTTACCTTGATCAGCTGCATCGTTCAGCTTCCCAATGACGTCCCTATCGAGTGTTTCATCAAGGAAACGGTATTCTAGACCAGGAAAAAGTTCTCGGGGATGATCACGCGAGCAGATATAAATTCGCTCTCCCTGATCTGAAAATTTTGTGAAGGCGCCATTGAAAAGGGGCAACAACATCAAGCCGCAGAGTTTGTCATATTTGCGGTCTTTAAGACAAAACTGAAGAAGGAGTAGTTTCTCTCGTCTATCGAGGTTCTGGTAACAAGAAGGCACTTGCTTCAATGCTGCTCTTGTACCACTGGGAGTGATATTCTTTAACCCAACATAGCAACTAATGGCGTCCGTGACGTGGCTAGGTACTGAAACGACAGGCACATCAGCTGCTAGCAACACTCGCTGAAGCAGCTCTTTAGGTTCATCTTTAGACAGCAGGTCAAAAACGGCTTTCTGTACTGTCAGCCATTGCCCAAGATGTGCCGGAGTGTAAACAACTTTTTTCTGCAGTAGCAAGTGAAACAATGGATCTCTTATCTTCTCCCACTTTGGGTCAATGGAACTGATGTCTGGCCATGCTCTGTAAGAAACAAATAAGCGTAAAACTGCAGTAGTTCCCTCGTTTCAATACCAGCATAGCAAGCAAGACTCTTCTCAAGAGCCATGCTTGCTATACTGCCTGTGCCTTGTAAACATTTTTGAAATGACATTTATTTCTAGACGCAATATCCGACTTAGTTCCTCTCCAAGAGTACCGAGCGTTGGTTCGGTGAACAGCGGTAGCCAGTTTTAACTTCAATGCTCTACATACTCCGTGTTTGAATGAAATAACATTTTTTAACAAGTCCAGATTACTAACAAACGCTAAAAAGCACGACAAACTACGCGTTCGCGACCGTGGAAACAAAATGGGTCCAACAATACTAAGAGCTTATCATGTGCTAACAACCACTGATTACTTCTGGGCATAGAATCAGCAATCTATAACTTACGTGAAAGCACGTTTAAGGGCCAACACTGAGCGAATATTTTGTAGTTGGAGGTATACTTATCCAAGAGCATGGCAGTTATTATCCGAGTCACTTCTCAGACAAAAAAACACTTACTTGAAGATGGATGTCCTTGGTACGAAAAATGATTTCTCGTTAATTGCTTCCAAAATCATCGTGGCATACGCTCTGGGTATCGCCTCCTCGAGAAGACATCTGTTCCATAGTAACGACTTGTCCGTCAGCTGCCGACCACTCGTCTCCCGATCCTCTTGATCCGCATTTGGAGATTTGATATAACGCCTGTTCTGACTCAAAGCAAAGAAGCCGTTAACGTGCACTGGCAAACCTGTCAAGCTCCTCTTTTGCACCGGCAGAGGCAAGAAGCAGAACACGTGGCCTGTGATGTCGTGCGTTTCCAGTTTGGGACCTGTTGGCAGTGCCATGGCGACACCCACTGTGGGTAGATAGTTAAGCTCTTTATCTGTCATTAGCCTCTTAAACCTCATAGAAACCTCCCCTCCACAAAAGTAATTGGTAACGAGGAAAGAATGCTGCTTTACGGTTCCATCATCAAAGGGCGAGTTGAACTTCACTGTCTCTATCGTGACAGGGTAGGTTACAGTGACAGATTCTGTCATCACTTTTCCAGGTTTGATCTTTGCGAGAAACTCCTTTCTCTTCGCTCGAACTATTTGGAGACTTTGATCGGCAATTCTAACTTGAAAGGTCCTTTCAGGATCAAACTCTGATTCTTCTCTAACGTACAGCTCGATCGATTCAAGGTGTTGAAGAAACAGGAGAACCAAGTGAGCGTCAGCCTCAAAACTTTCAAACAGTGTATCCATCTTTTCAGCAGAGTAGAGTGTTTCTGACAACTCGGATGGTCTGGTCCTGAAAGGGAAACGGAACAAGGTGCCATCGTAAAATCCCTGGGAAAAAACATCTTCTGTACAATCAAAGATTCCCTTGTAAGGAAGGAACTGGTCTGGTATTTCGTCCATCTCTGCGCGGTCTTCATTGAGTCGCCAGTGTTTTCCTGTTCTTCTGTGGCGCTTGTCAGAAAAGTGAACACCATGAGGGTCGATGAAGCCAATTTGGGAATCACTGAGTAAACTTGGTAAATCTGAGATAGAAGAGCAACACAAACATAACTAAGAGGACCACTATGGAGTGAAGGGTTTTCTTGAATTCAATCTTGAAACAATTGTTTCACTTTTCTAAACAAAATAGGCCAATTTAATTAACTAAAAAAAGACAAGAATTGTAACGGTTTCTTTATGAAGCTATGTTGGAAATTCACCAGGTTCAACAAATAAATATGAGTCTCTAAGCAGGCTCTCAGCTTCAGTTATGATTAAGAGGGCGCATATGTGTAGACCTATTTGTTACTCTGTGAACCTTAGATTCTCTGTGATTTCATATCACTGGATGATTATTAGTATGGCTTTCAAAAAACGTGATTTAGTCGTAGATCTCTGAAAAATTCTTTGCGTTAAGTAGGTTTGAAATGTTAATCTTAGTTAGGCCCGGTCCAAACGCCACTCCACTCATGTGCCGAACCAAACTTGATTAACTTCGACTTTAGAGCGACTTTCGAGCGACGGCTGGTTCAGACGGCGTACTTCCGTCGAAATTAGGGAGTTTACGAAAACACGACGGCGACGTCGTGGACAACGTCGATTAAAATATGAATTTATATTTTACCTACGAATCTCGTGATACTCTAAAGTCATCTGCTTTGTTTATCACTGTCAAAACTACCGCAAAACTAAATCCGGAACACAGCGATAAATTTGAAATAAAAATTTAAAAAATTAGCCGTCGTGGTTCACGTTCTCTAGACAACCCAAAATTTGGTCATTTCACGTTGGTGTCTTGCAGAGAACGGCAAAGAAATGTACCAAGAATTATAAAGCGCGTGTACAGCCATTGTTCTGCTCATTAACTCTTTTGTTCAGTGACGTTCCCGTTGCCGTTGCCGTCGTAGTTTCGTAAACTCCCTATTAATTCGGGAAGCCGTTGGTAACAATTTTCGACGAGAAAATATGCGTTCTGAATTCAAGAACTCTATCCAAATAGAAAAGCTGTCACTAACATTTCGCTGTTATAGCAGTATTTAGGGAAGCAAATTCAAACTCTAGGTTCAGTGTTTAGACAGGTTTTCTCCTGGTTAATTTGACTTGTTAAAGGGAAATCTCATAAGCTGGGCTATTATCACGAAGAAAAAGCAAAAAAATGAATTTGCGCTAAAGAAACTCGCTTATACAGTCACGTTTCTCCTAAATCGAAGGCATATTTTGTTGTCTTTGTTTTCAGCGACGACGTCGAGCTTCATGCATGACTGGTCACCCCTCTCAATTTTGAGCCAATCACGAGTCCCGTTATATGAAAAATACATTACAGTAATGCATTAGGTTCGACACATGAGGAGAACACCGTATGAATCAGCTGCCATTCCAACGTCGCATGGTGCGACAGACTCTGCCGAATTTAATGTTGTTTGCCGCACCAAACCTAACCTGCCGAACCAAACTGATTCAAACGCCGCTCTTCTGCCGTACTTAACTCATCAGTTAGGTTCGGCGCATGAATGTAACGGCGTTTGGAGCGGGCTTTACCTATCTACCATATTAAAAACGTATATAACACTAAAATTTAATAAGAGTGTACTGGAGATGCATGTACCTGTCATGTGAAACACAGACTTGAATCCAAGACCAAAACGGCCGACTTTCATCGGATCTTGCACTTTGATGCTATCACAGACCAGTCGAATACCCCTCCAGTCATCTCTTGTAAACCGTGCGTTGTTGTAAGCGTAAAGCGCTGGGCCCTGTTTCAACATTTCAATAAAAGATATATGAGGAAGTCTTCTGTGGCACTAGGAAGAGATCTGTATCTTTTTGTAGCGTTCCCAAACGCAACTTGTGTAGTCATGTCAACTATAACAGTATGCCGTACATATTGGCAGATTTTCCCCTTACCTTATCAAACAACATCAGAGAAAACTTTAGGCTTTTTAAGCCTTAAGTATGTCTATGTATCTATAGTTTCGCCAAAATAAAATTGGTGGATGCACATTTTTCTAGTTAAAGATCTGTTTGATGTGAAGTTTATATGAAATAATTCATATATGAACTGCGGTAGTAGATGAAAGTGAAGAATGATCATCGCAGTTAATTTTCCAATTTAAGCAATTGGAAAGAAGAAGCCTGAAAAAATCAGGGCTTCAACGGGATTCGAACCCGTGACCTCCGCGATACCGGTGCGATGCTCTACCAACTGAGCTATGAAGCCACACATTGGGAGCGAGGTATCGCGGAGGTCACGGGTTCGAATCCCGTTGAAGCCCTGATTTTTTCAGGCTTCTTCTTTCCAATTGCTTAAATTGGAAAATTAACTGCGATGATCATTCTTCACTTTTAAAGATCTGTTTGTCAGACATAAACGGAAGCCATATCCTTCCGTTCAGGAAAGTGCCAAGGACACGCTCCTGTGCATGACATTGAAAAGCCAAAACCCCAAAGGCTTTGACCATTAAATTAGAAGAAACCCTGAGTATTATGCCCTAGCTTTGTCAAAAATTACTGTAAAACTGAACTGAGCTGTTATTGTGATATCCATTCATAAGGTTTTTGGATTTTAGCACAATAATCATTCTGTCTTGAACAATTAAGTGAGTTTTTTCTACGTGGTCTTAGCTGTGCGTTTTAAATTTTGCGAATTTGCAACGTTACTAAGTCATAATTTTTGTTCATTTCGATAAAAAATGCGGCAAAACCATGTGTTTACCTGAAATTGTGCGAGGTCCTCATCAAAAAGATATTCTGTGTGATGGCTGTGTTTGTCGTGCAAGAACTTCACTCGACTGGCATTTGCATCCTCAGCATTTTGAATCAGTTCCTAGACACGAGAGGCGTGAGAAGAAAACAATCGTAAAAAATACATATACTACCACAGGAAAATCCGTAACATCTAACGGAAAAGTGTATAAATTTCTCATATACAGACTGTTAGAAAACCAAACGAAGACTTCTAGCACAGAGCCTCCCTAGTTTCTATCGTGAATGCGAAGTTGACGTGGTAATTCAGTTCACAATTGATCCATGGTAGTCCAGCTTGCTATGTGTTGCATTGTTTGGCAGAAGGATTATATCGTGATATTTGCAAACCTTACTGTAGCAGATAGAAGGAAGGAAATTTTGTTTCCCTGCAATCTAGATGAAAGTAATGTGTTTTACCTTCAGTATCTGTCCATCATCAGGATACTGATCTAGGATGGACCTCAACTGTTGGATGAGTGATGGCTGAATCAAATCAAACCCATCGTCATCATTGTTCGCTGAGCAACAAATTAAAGAAACAGGCATTAGAGGAAAGTTTCAAAGAAACCAAACACAAAGACCTGACCTAAGAAATGTCGGAACTACCAAACTTGTCACTTTAGTTAAGATTTCTCGTTATCTGATAATACTGGTACATCTGGACTTACATATCCATAGACTATGGATTGACTAAAGACGTCTCTATAACCTACGCGTAGGCATTAATTCCTGAAAACTATTATTTAAGAATGCCTCTCTGTATCTAAAGTCTATGGTTCCTTCAAACTTTTGTTCCAGTATTTTTCATTGCTGGGTTCCCTGAATAGTTCATGTATTGTTCCTGCCATTTAGTTCCTGCCTATGAGTCACGTGACTTTTTCGAGTGTGTATGTAATGGCGAACGTTGGCAAAACGATTTAGTTTTGTATACATGCGATTCACTCGAGGTAACGACGGATAAGACGGATAAAGACGCGGACGATTGATGGAATTGTGTACAAGCAAACAAAAGCGTCTCATAGGAGTACTAGTCGAATTAAAGTCAGTGGAACTAGAGAGACTTGCCTATTGAAACTGAGGGAACTGGAAATTGGCTGTTACAGTTACTTTGATTTGCTGAAATACACAAGCTGTTTGGAATTTGTTTGGCTTTAAATCGTCATTCTTCGACCATCATTTCGTTTCTGTCGTTGGTTTTTGATACCGGCATTATTTTGTGCCCAATTGTGGTTTTGAGTTCTTCGATTGTTGGTGGCGAAGGATTTGTTTGTCGAAACTACAACTTCGAAATTGATTGTTCACGATGTCGATGTGGAATCTTACAAGCAATGATGACCAAACCACGGCACATGAACACGCCGAAACTCCAGATGAAAAAACGATGCGTGACCCTCAGGCCTGTTCCACAATGTTAGGAGCCTATGGAAACGAGTCGGGCTATTCTACAAGAGAAAACGGAGTGATCGATTCTGCTATCGAAGTTGATATGCATGTTTCAGAATGGAGAAGGAAACTTGAAATTGGACTGGACTGCCATTGAAAGGAGACAACCAAAGCTAACCGAAAACGAAAAAGGGAGAGAAACAAGCTCAAAAGAGAAATACAGCCATGGATTTCCAGCATTAGGACACTTATGGGACTTGATAAAAATTTGGAACTAGTTGGTGAGGAATCTGTGAAATGAAATGAGTGGTTTAAAGAGTTTGGTGATCTTCATGAGGAGAAACAAGAACTTGTCACTGAAGAAAAACAAATACCTGACACTCAAGTGTATGACAACCTGCATACTGAAGTAGAGCTTATTCGTGAAACTGTCCAGAAACGGGTGACTGATGCTGGTCGACGCATTAATGAGGAAAAGAAGTCAACTAAGTCGAGAGAAAAAGCAAAGAGCTCTAAAGCTTCACATGCATCAACCACTTTCTCTAGAGCCAGGACTCTCCAAGCCAAGGAAAAACAAGCAGAGTTACACGCGAGGATTGCTTAACTTGAGAACGTTGAAGCTGCGAGGAAAGAAGAAGAAAGGGCAAGGCTAAGGGCAGAATTTGCAGCTGTCGCTGCTATTAGGAAAGTCTACGAACATGCAATTAAAGAAAATAGGGAGCAGTATTTGAGCTCTGATGACCCTGGTGATGACCCAGAATGCTACCATTGGTCTGACTCGCCTGGACTACACCCACAGGAAACATTTGTCAAGGAAGGCCACAGCAGTCACAGAGCACGGGATGAAGAATTATTGAAACATTCAACTGCACCTAATCCAGCAGCAGAACAACTGAAAGATACCTCATATACAAAGGCACCAGAATTTACCTTGCCAACTACTCCCTTGTGGCAAGACATTGTTAATAGCAGTGGAGATACCATGAACCAAGTTGCTGCTGAAGAAGACTCTCACACCACTGTGAAGGCTGACTACAAACCTCGAGCAGACTTCTGGGAAAAGATGGAGCTCAGAATAATGTACAGCCACCACATGCACAAGCTCCATTTGATGGTGATCCATTCCAGTATCTGCGATTTAGAGCCAATTTCAGAGATCAAGTAGAGAATACAGCCTCACTAACTGATAGTGAGAAAATGAACAATGATATGGATGGTAAGGATGAAACGTAGTGACGAAAAATTTGCAGTAGACATGATCTTGTTAGGAATGCAGTTCCTTCTATTTTTCCCTGGACGGTGGATCACGGTCGATTTCAAACTCAAAATATGCTAGCCTTATTCGAGTTCTAAGTTATCACTAGTGTCAGATACACAACAACAGGACTGAGAAGGAAAAACGATGAAGACTTCCCCTTACATTCGAATCGAGGAGAATGAACCTCTTTCCCTTAGAGACCTTCCAGTCATATATAAGCTTTATAAATGTGACTTGTGACCTGGTGTTACGTTCAGGTCAATCATAAAGGGCGCTGCTTCAATTGAATAGCATTGAACTGGTATAACAGTGAGAATTTCAAGCTAGAACACATACGCTGTCAACGGTGCAGAAACAATCCACGAATAAGAAACATTGCAACAGAAACAAATCACTTGGTGAATAAATATTTTCCGACTTGGGCGCAAGCAACTAACAACGCTTTATATACAGGTCAGCGGATGTAGAAAAAGTTAATGGGAAGAAAGGCATAGGAGGTTGGCTGTGCACCGAACTGTATTATGGTAGAGGTAATTAACCAATCAGGAGCGTGTATTTTCTTATGAGTCGATTTGGAAGGAATTGTCGCTCGAGGGATCAAGAGGATTTCTTTGCGTGTTTTCTCGGCATTAACAAGTATGGTGATCCAGCTGCTTAACAGAAAAGAAAGGAAAGGATCTAAAATTTAATGTGTCGCTTCCCTGCACCATTTTTATGATGCCTGTTATTATTGCTTCATTTGAGCCACGGTAGAATTTGAAAGCTCTCAAAATAGCCAATTTTAATCTCACTAAGCAAGAAAATGAATTATGTACATGCATATGTACAAGATACACTGTATATATGTCTGCAGGGCTGTCATTAAGGGCTGGTCGCTGGCCGAAACAGCTGCCTACTGGCCAATCTTTAGCCGTCTACTTTTGTCTCACTTTTCCATTACTTTTAAAAGAAACTTAAAATAATGTAACTTTAGATCCCGCAAAGATATTGTAGTAACACATCCAATTCAAATGTCCAAGTCAAAGTGAAGATGCATTTCAAGCGTTTTAAGAGGTGCCCTCTGTAATTTTCAACTATGGCCATTTGGACCAGAAAAAATCAAATTCCTCAAACTTTCTCAGATGAATGGTCTAGATGAGTGATTCACAAAAATATAACTTTCAGTTCAATTCGATTCGTATTTTAGCGCTGGGGCCACCTCTTGGTTTTGCCCCTCTGAGAGGGCTTTTAGCGGCCATTTTAGGGCACATTTTTAACAATTTGCCATACAAAGAAAACGATCTAACTCCGGGTAAAAACCCTTTATTCGAGACAAGCAAATGTTTCTTGTTACATTGAGAGGCTGTTTTGGCAATTTGATGATCACCTGATTTTTCTACAGAATTTTAAATTTCTTCCCTTTCGGACTACTCATGAAGCGCCATAAAAAAGGCGAAGTTTAAAGGAAAATATCGCCAAAAGTACATCACTTGAGATCCCAAAACTACCCTCCACTTAAAGAGCAATGTCTCACCCGTAAAAACATGCAAAATTTTGGGGCAGCTAAAACTGTAAAATGTTAGACGAAGAAGTTTAAGCTGTGTTTTTGTCAACAAAGACCGCCGTCCTAATTAGCATAATAACGTGAAAATAATGATGCACAGAGAAAATAATGATATATTCCACTTATCTCGCGACATGTCGACAACTGGATGTTCCACGATGCCTCATGGTATATTTCCAGTATGTTTCAGCCACATTTTCGGTGATTAGTGTACGAAATCACTCTCAGACATCGCCACGGTTAAGCAGATTTCAACTCTCCGAAGCCCGCTTCATAACATCTATCAATATTATTTGTCTTTCGCCTCATAAGCCGCCGTTTACAAGAAGTTTAACAATTTTATGAGATCCTAACTGACCCAGAAGTCTGTTAGCAGCCTTTAAAATCTTCCTTTTAATCGAGGATTCTCATCAAGAACTCGTTTAAGCTGAGTTCTGTTTTGATCTGTTGTGCACCCGCCATTATTCCACAGATTGCGTTACATTTGACAAATGCGCATTCCAACGGGTAGGGGTAGGGTGGGTAGGAAGTGAAAATGTAACCGACATTAAAGCCATTTTACGCATTTCTGTGGCTAAACTAGTAACTGGCTTTCCCAGAATGACTTGAACATGAGCTTCTGCTTGCAGGTATTTTCTAGGTTATTTTTGCAGGGTAGGTGGGGCGGGGTCGTGTATTTAAAAAAAAAGAAAGAAAGAAAAAGAAAACGATAGACAGTATCAAGTCAAAAGATTATGATTTGTGTATCTTGATCAGCTTTATCAGTTCATCAGTGAGGCCCTATTAGGGGTTTTCAGGATGCTGGAGAGGTAAAAAGTTAATAGGATGCAATAAATTTAGGGGAAATATTAATGCGGTAGAGCATGTTTAGATCAGATAAAACAGGACATTAATTGAGTAGGAAATCGTTGAGCTGGATTTAACAGGATACAAGATATTTAGGACAAAAATTAACAGGATAAGGGATACACCGACACTCCCCCCCCCCCCTCCCCTTCCCCTCTCCCACTATGGGGCCTCAACAATGGTCAGCTACTTAGGATAAAATAAATGTATGTCAACTGCCATAAGCATTTATTCTGGACTCTTAGTACTTATATCACGGTGGAATATGAAAGTTTTGTATCAGATTTTAGGGGTTTTAAGGTTAGGTAACGCAGCTCCTTGTTAGTAATTTCGAAGCCCACACTTGTTACACTGAATAGATAGATAAAGACGGGGCTGGAGAAATAAACAGAGAATGAAATGTGTCCCGAATTCTGTACCGTTTAACACGAATTTCTTACATGGCAACCTTTGTGTCTGCAAAGAGATCGAGGCACAACATTTCACACTATATTTGTAAACAACTATCCTAATCTCATTGAGAGCCATTAGTTTTTGACGAGAATTTTCATTTATTACAAATAGAATACGGATAGAACTCCAATAAAAAGCCTCTTCCTTGTGTTTTTTTGTTCAGCATTATACTTGTGTCTTTCGCTGCCCGAAATGCCATCAAATGGTGAGAAAGGCAACAGACTGACAAGCAGTGCGCAAGAAAAGTTTTTCTCGGGTCAGGAAACGGCCATAAAAGTCGAAGCAATTACTGTAGCACAAAAGATGAGGCGCTCAAAAGATGAGGCCAGAATTAGGCGGTTCACCTGTGATGAGTTCCTGACTCCTTGCCACATTTAATCCTTCCTCTCGAGAATGGCTTCAAAGCTTAGAAACAGACAGGAGAAGGTCCTCCAACAAGACACAACAACCGCTGAGAATCAAGCTGCAGATATTTTTGACGTGTCAGTTAACTCATCCAATTGCTTATGACTCATTCAACTTGTGTGCCTTAAACGCATCTATAATGTCTTTAAAAAGCTAAGCGTCAACATTAGTGCTTCGCTTGATAGATGCGGGTATTTTAAAGCGCCCTGCATAGGGTTGAAAACTAGTCTTGTGCAGACATGCAGCTGTGCTCCATCACAGAACTGAACGACATTAGCGGCTGTGGGGTGCCTGAGGTTCATAACGAATGGTGCCTACAAAATACAAACGTGTTTCCGCCAGATTAAGAAAACGTGAAAAAGTAGATCTTAGCCAGGGTTATTAGAATCCACAAAGAAAACTGGGGACAGTCATTAGTTTTTCCGAGATAATTAGCTACTGCTGACGGTAGCATTTTTCTGAAAAAAAAAAAGGTAAAGATATTTCTTCACAGATTCTCCTAAGGTTCGCCTTTACATGCAGAAAACTAAACATCTTAAAAAACATCTTTAAACTACGTGGTAAGTGCTAACATTAAACCACTTTTGATATGTATTTAATCATGATAACAGAATCGTCGCAACAGCACTCCTCTGGCTTAGCCAAAATACAGTCTACATAACTTTTCCTCACAGCCAAAAACTAATGCATTGTCGAATACGGTTGCCAATTGCAATTCATTCCATAAAATGTAGCTGTAATCACCCCTTTGTTAAAAGTTAAATGAGTTGTTTCATCCTTTCGAAAACTTTGTCGGTGTCCGTTACTTTTTTTCCTGTTACTTTCCAAGTAAGTTAAACATTGACGTCTCTCGCAAGTGTTTTGCGCGCGCATTATGCCATCTACAGTTGAATTTCAGTATGATTTTTTCTACGGATACGATAAAAGGTAGTTTTTCAGCTGGAAGCCGCTCACAGTTAGTGCTTAGCGATATGCTGCTTTTCTGGTAATCTCGGTTTTAGTACAGGCTCGTAATTTTAGTGCGAAATTTGTTTCGGCCACAATAGAATTTTTTTTTAAGTCGCACGCTTGGAAGGGTAGTTAATTACGTCACTAGTTCCAACCCAGGCGCGCGCCTGGCGTTTAAACCATGCCTAAAAAAGAAAGTACCGTCCTTAACTGCCCTTCAGTAATTTTCTGAGCATTTTCTTTTCTGATGGAAAAGTGACACGGCTAAGAAAATGTAAGAAGTTTCAATAAAACGTCGCTTATCATTACTTCCTGCGCACTATTCGTCAGTCTGTTGTCTTTTGCAAAATTTGATGGCACTTCCGGCGGCGAAAGACACAACTGTCCCGCTTTATCTGATCTAAACATGCTCTACCGCATTAATTTTTCCCCTAAATTTCTTGCATCCTGTTAATTTTTTACCCAAATATCCAGTATCCTGAAAACCCCTAATAGGGCCTCACTGGCCTCAGTGATGAACTGATAAAGCTGATCAAGATACACAGATCATAATCTTTTGACTTGATACTGTCTATCGTTTTCTTTTTTTTTTTTCTTTTTTTTTAATACACGACCCCTCCCCCCCCCCCCCCCACCCTACCCTGCAAAAATAACCTAGAAAATTCCTGCAAGCAGAAGCTCATGTTCAAGTCATTCTGGGAAAGCCAGTAACTAGTTTAGCCACAGTACAGAAATGCGTAAAATGACTTTAATGTCGGTTACATTTTCACTTCCTACCCACCCTACCCCTACCCGTTGGAATGCGCATTTGTCAAATGTAACGCAATCTGTGGAATAATGGCGGGTGCACAACAGATCAAAACAGAACTCAGCTTAAACGAGTTCTTGATGAGAATCCTCGATTAAAAGGAAGTTTTAAAGGCTGCTAACAGACTTCTGGGTCAGTTAGGATCTCATAAAATTGTTAAACTTCTTGTAAACGGCGGCTTATGAGGCGAATAATATTGATAGATGTTATGAAGCGGGCTTCGGAGAGTTGAAATCTGCTTAACCGTGGCGATGTCTGAGAGTGATTTCGTACACTAATCACCGAAAATGTGGCTGAAACATACTGGAAATATAACATGAGGCATCGTGGAACATCCAGTTGTCGACATGTCGCGAGATAAGTGGAATATATCATTATTTTCTCTGTGCATCGTTATTTTCACGTTATTAGAGACCTTACGCAACAGGACGGCTCAAGGAGAGGACGGCAAAATTTCATTGTGTGACGTGCGTGACTGCTTGCTTCGTAAGCTATTTGACGCCATTTCCGGTTTATCACTGCCGTCCTCTTAGCGTTCACGACGTGAAAACAAGGAGTTTGAAGTTCTGAGGAAAACGTGAGTATTTTTATCCATTTATTTTCATCTTAACCTTTAATTTTTTGGATTGAACGATAGGAACAGTCTACCTTTTTAGTTACCAGCCTTTGTATATATGGAAATAACTTTTTTTAAAACGAAAATGAAGCCTACTTGTAAACGCATGACGAAGTGCTCAGACTGGCTTATTTGTGAAAATTTAATTCTCCTTCTTTCTAAGTTATTTCTCTGTAATTTTACAGTTTTATGGCAGTTTCTGTTTCATCTTTATCGTCCGAATTACAATTCTGGTGTAAACTAATCTTTTTCTGCCTTTGAGAGTTGTTTTCAGCAGTGTAAGTGCGGGATATATTTTTATTTGTTGTAAACCAACTTTGAAATATAAATTACATTTGTACAGTATGTTGCCCTATTTACGGACACTTCCACTCTTACGATTCTGTATTTCGTAGTAAAGATAAAAAGAAATCTGAACGATACGTTTCGAAGACTTGTTGATTAGTCTGCTTTCATTATTTCGTTTCGTGGCTGAGTTGGGCTCCGTTTAGACAGAAAGATTCAAGTTTTTGTCGAGGTATGTAAAAGTTTTCTAATGTGATTCGTATCGCACGTCGAATTACACTGATGACTTCTTCGCTAAAATCGAAAGAAAATGCTTTAAGCTTCGGAAAATAGGTAACTTTTTAAGTGAATCTTTTTTCATTTGACTTTATTAGACGTATTTTGCAATGATCGAAAAGAATAATTCCAAGAAAAAGGGAGTATTTATCTCGAAGCGAATCGATCGTCAGAAATATTAGGGCACCGAATTTGGCCAACTTTTTCCGTAATTACTAAGAAACCAAGCAGGTTTAGGCGATAAAACTTCATGACTTACTTACCAGCAGTGAAAGCTACATTGTGAGTAAATTTCCGCTCGTTAATCAGGGGCGTAATGCTAGGATTTGGGGTCACACTATGTCACGCCCAGGGTACTTACATAGTCCACTGCAGATGTTCACTCCTGAAAATGGAGTATATAACTACCTAGCACTAGAAAAAATTTATGGCATGTTGATTCTTCGGATTCACACTTTTCGCCACCTGGATAAAAAGGTTTGCTTGTTGTGTACTGAAAAAAATATCTCACAAAAGGGGGTCATGGGCACCCCAGGACCCCCCTTGCTATAACTCTGTTAGTGCTCTGTTGAGGTAAGATATTGTGGTTATTGCAAAAAGTGTCCGGAATTATAAGGCCAACATGCTGTACTTCAATCCTCTTCAAAAATAATGCAGTGTGCCTTTCGCAAAAGAAATTCTGATCCCAAAGACCGTTGCATGTGAAGTAATCAACCTCTTAGCTTCATTTTATATAATTAAAAACCAAGAATTTCAACATGTTTGTTTCTTCATAACCTAGAACAGAAAGATGGAGTGGAAAACAGAATGTGATCTACTTCTATTGCAAGAAATAGTTGTGTCCGAACCTTACCAGTACAAGGCTTCAACAAGGGAGAGAGGAAAGATATGGGAAGATATCACAGAAAGGTTGAATGCCACTGAAGCATTTGGAAATCGACTTGGACACAAAAGAGCTGTGAGAGACAGGTATGCCCTGTTGGCCAAGAAATTTAAGAAGAGAATGGCAGAAGAGGAAAGTGCGAGTGGAATTTCACCCGAGATGTCAGAAACGGACAAGCTGCTTGACCAGATTATGGAGAGATTTGAGGAGAGCGACAGGGAGGCTTGTGAGAATTCAGAACAGGGCGAGAAAAATAAAGAAAATGACAGAAAAAAAGCAGAAGAGATGAGGAAGCGTTCCATGGAGAAACTTGGAGAGACCAAGAAAAGAAAGGCTGAGGACGGTGAAGTAACACCCAGAAAGAGAGCATCAGGGTCGGAAACCCTTGTGTACTTGAGAGAAAAGGCTGAAAAGGAATTTGACCTGAGGAAAGGAGAACTGGAAGTTAAGAAAGATGAACAATCTGCACAACTACAGATGTTTCAGTTCATGCAACAACAACTACAGCAACAGCAACAACAGCAGCAGCAGCAAATGCAATTACAACAGCGGCAGCAGCAGCTTCAAAATCAACTTCTCATGACACTTATTGAAAAAATTAATAAATAAGTGTATAATTTAAGACATGGATAAGGTTTGTTTTGGGTACACATTTTTATTGGTTCATATCATGCAATTGTTTTATGATTTGATTGAACCACAAACATGAATGTCTGTTGAAATGTGAATCAGTTATTTAATTAATATTAATAATTTGAAGGTTTAAAAAGTAATATTGTACAATGCTTTGAATGTGTCTTCATCCTCTATTGTAACAATTTTTTTTACGGATTTAGACATTAGACTGGTGTTTTCTTTAAACTTCAAATATTCTTTAAGAACAAGTTCACCTTCATAATTTTTAGTCATTCATACACATAAAAGGCTTCTGAACATTGTGATCATTATTTAACACATATTTATACAATAAAATATATATTTCCTTATAAAAACCTTCATCATGTTGTCAATTAAACTTTTCCAATAGGGGAAAAGTTAAAAAAAACTAAGGGAATTAAATACCCTTTAAGTAAGAATTTAGGTTCAGAAAAACCTTCTCTACATACAGGGGAAGGGGCTGAGTGTCTGGGGTACTCTCAATCTGGCAAACCATAGTCTTGCCACACTGAAATTTAAGACAAGTTGAATATCAAACTTTTTTGATGCTCATTTCACTGTTACATCGCAGCATTTAACAAAACAGCAAAGCCATTTCATAATCAACTATGGTTCTAAGAACACTCTGCAATTAATTATGCCATTACTTCATATGAACATTATCAGAAGGGGGAAGGGGGGGTGCAAAAACTTAACTCCCACAGCAGCAACCTTGTACAACTTTTCCTCAAACAATGAAATAAGAAAAGAAATGTCTGGTAAACGATTTGAAATTCCAGTTTGTTACATTTGTTATTTCTTGAAAAGACTAAACCCACAAATCTGACAGCAAAAAAAATGAAACACCAATGTTTTGCAATTAAATTACAGGAAAACCTGAGAACATTTAAGTTTTTGACATAACTCAGTTGTGCCCCCAGTCCATAAACTTCCTCAAAACAAATAGAATGGATGCTTCATTTTGTAAAGCCTACAATCAGCATGGCTTAAAAATTCTTCAAACTGACATGTATTAAGCTTAACTAATGGCCAGGGTGGGAGGCGCAGTGGCCTAATGGTTAGTGTGCTGGACTCCAGATTGGGCAGTCCGGGTTGAAGCCCTGGCTGGGGCACTGTGTTGTGTTCTTGGGCAAGATACTTTACTCTCGTAGAGCCTCTCTCCACCCAGGTGTATAAATGGGTATCGGCGAATTTACTGCTTGGGGGTAACCCTGCGATGGACTAGCATCCCATCCGGGGGGGAGTAGAAATACTCCTAGTCCCTTCATGCTACAGAAACCGAGATCAGCTCCGGCCTGATGGGCCACTAGGCTCGTATACAGACTTTCTTTTTTACTGATGACCAGGGGGTAACTCTCCTGGGTAACTCCCATATGAAAGGAATAAGGCTACTTGTCTGTAATAAACCATGCCCTTAAAGAAGACAAATCCGGATGTTGCTTGAACGTAATTTGATCTTTGTTTGCAATCCTAAAAAATAGCTGAAAATATTTGTGGTTTATCACCAATTGAGACAACATCCAAGACTTGCACCCTACTGTACATGCAAGTGAGATGACAAGCATTCCAATCAATTTCATATGGGAGTCCCCAGGTACTGATTGATTAAAAATAATATCTTAAATAAAGTAACCCTGTAATGAAGGCGGTTCGACACCAAAGAACGAGGAAGTATTTGACCCATAAAGACATGAGTGGGCATTTCTTAATAAGGCACAAATAATATACATTTTGCCTACGGCACTGAGTCCAACTTTGAGATCCCTTTTGAAATCTAAAAAAGTAAAGTATTGCAAAATGTCTCCAAATACCCACTCCACAGCTGTTCTTACTTTACTCATGGACAAATTATATTGTTGCTGCTGCGGTGTTAAGGCATTGCCTTTAAATGGTCCCTGAAGGTGGACTCTCAGTGGGTATGCAGGGTCCCCATACACACAGAGTGGTTGGCCAGTTGGGGAAACACAGTGGTTTTCTAACATCGGTAGAAGGCCAGACATCGCCAACATCCCACTGTCGCGTCTTCTTCCCTCGACGGGACCAAAAAGGTTTGCGATAAGTCCATTGGGTGCAACAACACTCTGAAACTTAATTGCGTGGACTCTTTTGTGCCCATTGTAAAGTACTCTTTGATTTTCGCCAGGCCTACAGACTGGTCGAACCGTCCCATCTATAAATCCCCAACAGTTGTCAAGGGCCGCTCCTTTCCGGTAGATTGCTTCAGAGAATTGAGCCAGTTGTGCTTGAGACAGCCACGGTTGGTTCAGACGTGAGAGTAAACGTCCAAACTGCACATGAAGCAAATCCATCGCTTCTCCCACCACCATGCTCAACTGGGGAACAGGTCTTCCGAAACGCGGTACAAGGTCTTCGTATCTACACGGATACGCAAATCGACGTAAAAGCATACACAGTGCTTCATCGCTGTACACGGAAAAACGATTTGGGCAAGTGATTTTGTCCGGAAGATTAAACACATCGACTAAAGCGTATATGTCATGTTTCAAAAAGCGAAATTCGCTTTTGCACTCGTCGTCGGAAAGACTGTCAAGATCAAATTTGTCGTATTTCCAGTACGGGATTTCGAGGTTCTTCGAAGTGTTCACATCGTAAAGCAACAGTAGTTCTTCGTCATCAATCAAATTCAGGTCATTAGTGAGTAAAAGTGCTTCTCTTGCTTCCCTAAATGTAGCCATTTTAGCTTCAAGTCATCTCCATGTCGTGTTGTGTTGCGTAAGGTTTGTTTACGTTTAGGACGGCAACATCATTGCTCGCGTGCTCAGCCCAGTCCTCGCGCGATCTGAGGTCGCCGTCCACATCGAACCGTCCTGTTGCGTAAGGTCTCTATTATGCTAATTAGGACGGCGGTCTTAGTTGACAAAAACACAGCTTAAACTTCTTCGTCTAACATTTTACAGTTTTAGCTGCCCCAAAATTTTATTGCATGTTTTTACGGGTGAGACATTGCTCTTTAAGTGGAGGGTAGTTTTGGGATCTCAAGTGATGTACTTTTGGCGATATTTTCCTTTAAACTTCGCCTTTTTTATGGCGCTTCATGAGTAGTCCGAAAGGGAAGAAATTTAAAATTCTGTAGAAAAATCAGGTGATCATCAAATTGCCAAAACAGCCTCTCAATGTAACAAGAAACATTTGCTTGTCTCGAATAAAGGGTTTTTACCCGGAGTTAGATCGTTTTCTTTGTATGGCAAATTGTTAAAAATGTGCCCTAAAATGGCCGCTGAAAGCCCTCTCAGAGGGGCAAAACCAAGATGGTGGCCCCAGCGCTAAAATACGAATCGAATTGAACTGAAAGTTATATTTTTGTGAATCACTCATCTAGACCATTCATCTGAGAAAGTTTGAGGAATTTGATTTTTTCTGGTCCAAATAGCCATAGTTGAAAATTACAGAGGACATCTCTTAAACATGTTTACCGATGAAATACCAGGTGAGCTTTCACACGAAAACATATCTTCACACTTGAGAATAACATGCCATCTTCATATGTGAAAAGATCACCATTACTATGGTTACATAATAAATGGTACCTTTTGCAGCAAAAGTGGAATGGTTTGGGATTTTATTGGTGTTTATATAATAAATAGAACATTACATGGCCATTTAGAGACAAACATTTCACTTACTCATGAAATATTCCACAACACTTGAAGAGAAATTTCTTATCTCCATACAGCCATGTACATGTAATATCCTCTATTTCCCAGGCATGTGGAAGTTGTGGAGTAGTAGGAGATCAAAGGGTGGTGAAATGCTGAGTGCACTTTCACAAGGCTAGATCCCAGGCTTCCACATGTGCCAAAATGGCATCCATGCCAAAGAAATCACGGGGGTCATGTTTTTTTTTCCTTGTTGTTTTTTGTTTTCTTTTTGTTTTTTGTCAATCCACCAACCATAGCAAAGGTAATTAAAGATACATTGCAAGCACGATTTTCTGATTGAGACTGTTGAAATTTTGAGTAAAAGAACAGCTGTTCAACAAAAAACATGGAAATTATATTTAATAGTCATGAATAGCTATAGTTTGGCTTGGTTTGGCTTTGTTTTGGAAAAGACAATGACAGATAAGATTCTGAAATAGAATTTGTCTACTGATAAAAAACATTCAACACACAAGTCAATTATTATCATTGTCTTGATGTGACGCTATGTTCACTGAGCGATTAACACAATCTGAAAATATTCAAAGTACACAACCTGCTACTAAGCAGCCATTACCCCTTCTAAGTGGCTGCCTCCCATTTCCCCAACGGTGTGAGGGGGGAGTGAGGGTAGGGTTTGACTGCATTATAATTGCCAAAAAAAAAGACTTTTTTAAAACTAACCTTTAGATGTATCTTTCTCAAAGTCTGCTTTGCATGATTCATACTCTTCTTCTGAAATTGTTGTTTTCAGTTTCAACTCAGCAAGGCTAAATTCTGTCGAGATCTCTTCTGTGACAAAGACAATGACAGATAAGATTCTAAAATAGAATTTGACTACTAATAAAAACATTCAACACAAAAGTCATTTATTATCATTGCCTTGATGTGACTCTATGTTCACTAAGCGATTAACCCAATCTACAAAATATTCAAAGTACACAACCTGCTAAGCAGCCATTACCCCTTTTAAGTGGCTGCCTCCCATTTCCCCAATGGTGTGGGGTTGGGGTGGGGAGGGGGGGGGGGGTTCGACTACATTATAATTGCAAAAAAAACTTTTTTGAAACTAACCTTTAGATGTATCTTTCTCAAAGTCTGCTTTGCATGATTTATACTCTTCTTCTGAAATTGTTGTTTTCAGTTTCAACTCAGCAAGGCTAAATTCTGTCGAGATCTCTTCTGTGACAAAGACAATGACAGAGAAGATTCTAAAATAGAATTTGACTACTGATAAAAATATTCAACACACAAGTCATTTATTATGATCATTGTCTTGATGTGACTCCATGTTCACTAAGCGAATAACCCAATCTAAAAAATATTCAAATTACACAACCTGCTACTAAGCAGCCATTACCCCTTTTAAGTGGCTGCCTCCCATTTCCCCAACAGTGGGGGGCGGGGGTTCGACTGCATTATAATTGCGAAAAAAAAAACCTTTTTAAAACTAACCTTTAGATGTATCTTTCTCAAAGTATGCTTTGCATGATTTATACTCTTCTTCTGAAATTGTTGTTTTCAGTTTCAACTCAGCTAGGCTAAATTCTCTCAAGATCTCTTCTGTGGCAAAGCTTCTTTGAATCACTTCACCAAGATGGCCAGATGAATAATCTTCCCACAGTCTCTCCAAGATTTGGAGTGAATCACACTTCACTGTTATCAGCAAACTTCCTGTACGAACATCTGCAATAAGGCCTCCAATTTTTTCCATGTAAGTCAAAAAATCATCACAGTCATCCTTGCAACTAAATGGTTTCACGCGAAGGTAGTTGGTAGCAATTAAACGTAAGACTTGTCCTTCTGTAGGAATGGAATTGGGTGTTTGGGGAGCTTCAGCATTTGCACATGAAGACTGGTTCTGTCCTGATGACACAGGTCCTGCAGATGCACCATGTTGCCCAACATTTCCTGATCCCCCTGATTCTACGGTTGAAACAGGAGTTCTATCCTGTGTGTTGTGTTCTGTAGGTGTCATGGTTTCCACATCAATCTTTAATTTCAAAGCTGATGAAAAAATTATTTTTTAATAATTGCACATATTAGTTTTTAAATCCTTTATTAGTTGTTATATATTTACTTTTGTTATCAGGCAGACATGTCAAGGGAATTATTACAAGCAAATGGTCAATAATATAATTATATACTTTTTTGCCCTGTAACCCACTAGGAAAAATTAATGAACATCTAAACAAATGATTCTTCCCACTAGCGCTTCCTAAAATATTAGAACCAGTAGGGAGAACTGGTGTAAACGTACATGAATGTTAAATTCTCAACAAAATGCATTTAATTAAAGCCCAGTTCAGACTCCGTAATTCACATGAGCAGAATCAAATTCAATGAATCAAGTTCATATAAAGTACAGTGTCTGAATCAATTGGAAACAG
Source organism: Orbicella franksi (assembly GCF_964199315.1). Taxonomy (NCBI): domain Eukaryota; kingdom Metazoa; phylum Cnidaria; class Anthozoa; order Scleractinia; family Merulinidae; genus Orbicella; species Orbicella franksi. Next base: position 8,797,317 of record NC_138149.1, read on the forward strand.
CAGATTGAATTCGCATAGACTTCGCTGTTTTTCACCCCCTGGCACAGCCAGGAATAACAGCTCTGGACCAGATTCGATTCAGATACTGACCTTTAAATAAGCCGAACCAATTAAATTGAAGGGATGTGTGGAGTAAAGCCCTAAGTGACTTTGGAAAATTCTGAGGTAGGCAGGATTGAAATTCATGTACTTACCAGCTACGTGTATTTTCACAGTTTACTCTGGTCTTAATTATTGTCTAGAAAGAACTCTTAATTATTACCAAGTTCTTTTTAGACAATAATTAAAACCAGAGTAAACAGCAACAATGGCTGGAATCTATTTCAATATTGGTTACCTCAAAGTTTTCCAAACGTCACTTGGGGCTTTATTTCACACACCCCTTCAATTAATTTTAATTCATGTATTTGTAATGTATTTTTAAGACCTGAGCATGGACAAAAGACATTAGTATACATTGTACATCAGTGCATTAAAATGGCAGCTTGGTGGGTTTCACTCCTTAGAGAAGAGGTTGATATGTGCAGTTGGTGTTTTCCTGTTTTTGTGTGCAAACTTGCTGCCAATAGCTTGGTAAACAGCATCAAATTTAATGTGCATTCATCATGGTTTTCGTGCTTTTGTTTGAATTACATTCAAACATTGCATTTGTTAATTGACCTATATATTGCAGTTATGCTTTTTGCCCAACAAGTGCTATATTTCATGACACACAAAAAGGTTCAAAGTTGAAATTGTAAGTTGAAGTTAAGTTTATACAAAGTATGAACTGGTTTATCAGTTGTTTTGCCCTAGCGGTTAAAGAGGTTAAATGCAGCTTGCAGTTTGCTTTCAGTTTCACAACTGACCAAAATGCACTTTTATCTCCTACTGAATTTAGTTCAGTTGGAATTACTGGTAAGATCCACACCTCAATGAATTCAGCTTATCCAAATTAATTTCTTATCAGTAAGGGTTTTTTAAAACATTTGACAATAAAAATAAACGGTAAAAGTTTGCAACGTTTCAACCGCTCTTCGGTCATTATCAAGCAAGATGTAAGAAGTAAAATTTGCATAGATATATATAGCTACAAAGAGGTAAGAATGTGTGAAAATTATTAATGAAGTAAAAATATGTAAAAAGTATGTAAAAGAATTTACAAAGTAGTGCTAAAAACAATAAAAAACATGTAAAACTAATTAATAAAGAAAAAAAAAAGATTATTTAAAAACTTTCGCATGAATAGAGTCAGATTGTACATTGAGACTTGGTCTCAGTTCATGAATAAAAAACATTTCGAAACAACAGGAACAGGTTTGAATTTGCTTGAGCTCATGTGAAGTACAGTGTCTGAACCGGGCATAAGACCTCAGGTTGAAATCATCCATTTTTTTTTCCTCCACCTTGTCACGTACTGGATTTGTTCCCAAATCCAATTCCTCATATCAGAGGTTGGGGTTCAATCTGCCATTTTTTACACAAGAGTGTGGTTACCAATATTATGCATGAGCAGACCATTATTTCAGGGATCCATATTTGCGGTCATCCAATCGTCCATGACGACTAAAATATCATAGGGACGACCAAATCAAGACAGAAACTCATCCACTGGACGAGTTTAGTTTGACTCTACCATTTTGGTCCACCATCATGCATGATTTGGTATTCTCCATGAATGAAATCATTGCAGTTGCAATTTTCAAATTGTCAACTGCTGATGCCCTGTACTGCATCTGCATCCACAAAAACATGTGGCGCAATTGCATCGATTGTTTTGATCAGGATACATGTATGTTGTTTAGTAAATATGTTGACACTTTGGAAAAACAAGCCAAATACAAGCAGGAAGAGTGAGAGCGTCCCTTTCTGCCTTCATGGCAGTCAAAGAGGCCTTGGCTTTCATTTGTACTTGGATTTTCTATGTCTGCTCACAGCCACAACTACGGATCTGATGTATTGGGAGACTGATAATAAAAAAGTAACCTTCCATTTACATACTGTTTTGTTGCCAGTCTTCCCTGTTGAACAGGCAAGTAAAATTTTGCCAAGGCAAGTATGTCATCTGGCATACTTGCCCAGCTGATGACTTGACGAGAAAAACAAATATGGATCCCTGTTATATGCAGGTCACATGGCGGGCTCTTGGCCAGTGAAAAGGAAGAGGTAAAAGCACCGGCTGATGAAAACTAAAATTTATGATTGTCCTGCTTTCTAATCAAAACCTTGATGAACAGGTACATCATACCATTAGCATCAGACTGTTATGCGGAACACTGACCTTGAGAAAGTCAGTTTTAGCAACTTTCATTACTCTGATTAGTAAGTCTACATTGTAGAAACCTAGAAAAAAGCATAATAGTGGAACAGGAAGACATAGTAACCATACCATTCAAGCTTTCCACTAAATCCTGGATCATCCTTTTGAATCTCTCACATTCATTGCTCCAAGGGTAAGTTTTATTGTAGTTGTCTCTTAGCAGCCTCGCACTGTTTTCTCTCTCTCCTGGACTTTGGCTGCGCAGTTGTTGGATCCTTCGACCCCACTCTTCATGGTCATTCGATTCAACAATGACAGACTCCCCACCTTCTACTTCATGCAAAGCTTCAGCTATTCCTGATTCACCTGCAACAAGAACAGGTATACCAGCAGAAATAGCTTCCAGGGCAACCAATCCAAACCCCTCCGTACGCGATGGAAGTGCAACCACATCAGACTCATGAAACATCATTTTAAGTTCATCTTGCTTATTGCAGTAACTGCGGATTGTTATTTGGTTGCGGCTTATACATGTTTCCTCAAGAAACCATTCTTCTATTTTTCTGTGTTCACCAGGAGATGAGCCAACAAATGTTAGCTCAAACATCTTGTCAAGTGATCCTATGGCATTTGCAACAATGTCATAACCTTTGAGGGTGAGATCTTCAAAACTTGCCCGACCAAACATAAAGACCTTGAAATTCGTTACCACTGATCTATCCAGCTGTAATGACTCGGTGAAAAACTTTTGCAAAATCCCAGAAGTGATTCTCTCGACCACAACATTTGGAAGGCTTCTTTTGTACTTCTGTTGTAGCCGTGATCCAACTGCGACAACTACATCTGCTGCTCTACACAGCTCAATTTCACTTTTATGTTTCTTTTCATTCTCTTCGATTGTATCGACAGTAGCACTCTGGGTTGCCTTGAACTTTCCAAGGTCTTCACAAAACACATGGACAAAATGCATCCACTTGCACTTTGCGATTTGGACAATAAAATAGGCAGGGGTACCAAACTTTCTTCCGTGGCCTACCACGATGTCCGGATTCCGAAGTTCCGGAGGTGGAATTTTCAGCCAATCCTGAGGATCAGGCGATCCAGGAATACTCTTGGCAGTGATCAAATTCACTCGATGTTGTCTGGCGTCTTCTCTTCCCACTTCATCGCTATGGGCAACATAGCAATCAACTTTGATGCTGTCGCTTGCTGTTTTTGCCAAATTAACAGCAAATTCTCTGTTGAAAGTGGACAGACCACCTTTTGAAGACTTCCACTCGTCACAGAGAAACATAACATCGATACACTTCGAATGTTTCTGCCGTTCATCGTTACTTGCCGCACTCGAGGTTTGTTCGCAGGCCATTATGCGCACGACAGAGCTTCCTTTCAGCAGTTAATGACTCTTCTTTTGCTGAAGAGCAGCTTCGTCGGTTGCTTCCTCGTGAATCTCTTGTAGGGAATCCTCCGTGGGAAAAAAGATGGCGACTGGTACATTTACCCACAGTTCTTAGCGCACGACAACTTAAGAAACGTTTTTAAAATCGTAGCGTTGCACTTTTGTCCTACGTGGCAGACATGTTTAACACCTTTTGACCAATTGTGTGTGTTTTTGTTTCTTCCAATGAAAATGCGTTGTGAGAGTATTTTACTAGGGGACGGGAAGGTGTTTGCCAGGTGAAAGCTCGAAACCAGAAGCATATGCTTCTGTCGAAACCTATCGATTGTGATCGTTACAGTGAGGGTGTTTGCCGGATCTTTCTGCATGTTCCGAAACACATTTACAGCTGCCTTTGAAGCTTAATATTGTTGGTAAGAAGCTTTGTGAAGTGTAATGTATTGTATCATGTTGTCTGTAGTAATGGAGTGAGTAATTAATGGCTCAATTTTACCAAGCCATTTCGACATGTTCATCTGCAATCTAAGTATTGTTGATCGTGTTGCTTTCAAGCGGCACGAACTAAGCTGGCACTAGTTTGTACAGTCCACACTTAACTGTTGTGTTTTGCATTTTGCAATTAAGATCCATTGTGCTATTAATTAAACTGCGAAGTATCATTTGTCTTCGTCACGGACCTAAAGAAACGCTGTCATGCCGTCAGAGCAAATTTTCACTCAGCTTATTTCCACATGGTATCGCCAAATGCTACCAAATATACAGCTTAGTTGGATTGAAAATTCTATAGAGGTGGGGCAAGGGTATTTTCGTGACGCCATGATCCGGTTTTTTGGTGCTCTGTGAATCGTGATTTGATAAAAAAAACTCAGTGTTCCGTGAATCGTGATTGAAGTGTATTCCGTGAGGCGTGAAATGCAAAAGTCCTTGGCTGTGAATCGTGAATAGATAAGAAATAAATCGTGAATGTCTAAAGTTGAGTTCGTAGCTGAATTTCACTGCATTGTGATCAGATTTTTCCGTGACCTTAGAGAATTTAATGTGATTCATGAAATCTAAAATTTACGATCGTGACTTCGTGACAAGACCCCCCCCCCCCCCCTCTCTATAGAGCAAAGCAAAAGCAGTAGTTTCGAAATAAAGTGCAGGATTGCGAGGATTGAAATTGGTTACAGTTCAAGAAATTTGAGTTTAGTTCAGGATGTCAAGAAATCGAGTCTACCATTCTTGTGACTGTTTGAACTTTCGAGCCTTCATTTTGTCTGATATTTCTTTTCTGCTATCAGTACTGACAATGATTTCTACCGATTTTAAAGTAAGCTTAAAGTAAACTCCTGGGTACAATCATGAAAACAAATGTACAATACATTTCCCTGAATGTTCCCTACCAAGCACAGTCTCTAGACATAAATTAAAATAGGTCACCATGCTTGCAAAAGAGATATGATTTACCAGTCTCACCTTATTTTGCCAGTTCTAGTACTGTTCATTTATTTCATCACTCCACATTACATTTTGCAGTGACTGGAAGGTATAGTTTAATTTTTTGATGACCTTTGATAGGCATACATGAAGTTTTAAGCATAAGGAAGAACATAGTAAACAACTTATGGAAAAGAATCTAAAATAATCCAGATGACATATACAATCAAAAAGTTCCTCAAATTGTTGGATTTTAGAGTCATAATTTGTGTCCATGAGTAATGATTTTGTTTTGCATGCTATTGAATAAGTGTACAATTCTGCACTTGAAAGGTTCGCAATGTAATATATACTAAGGAATCACCTTAGTTTAAGCAGTAAACTTTAAGGTTATTGGGATTGTTTGTCCTTCTTTTCTTTTGCTGTTGACCGGCATCCTTTAAGCGGTTTGTTACGAAGCAATGTTTTGTAGACACGTAGCTAGTGTAGACAGTCATCATGTGACACTGCTTCAAGAAGTACTTGCCCAGGTTTCCATTTCTATGCGGCTAGTCCGTTAATTAGTACATAATAGGGATACATGCCAATGCCTTGTCATGTCTTCATTAGGTGGCATTGCCATCATTTCTTTGTGCCAGCTCTTGTGTGAGGAACATTACCATTGTTATCTTCTGAAGAATTTTTTTCATATTTTTGGATACTTGGGTTGTTTGTTCTTTTAATGTGTAAAAACAATTAAAGAAAGGGAAAAGGGTTTGTTTATCTACTTGTTTTTTTATTCCCAAGGATGTCTTTTATCACTTGGTAAATATGATGTAGTTCTCACCAGCCAAACTTTGCCACTAGAGATTCAGTCTGTTCTGTTTTGGTTTCATTGTCTGTTGAAAAAGACTTTAAAAACCTAGGTCTTGATAAAATAGTCTTACTCTTGCAGTTGTTTCTGATTGAATTTTGTTTTCTTTTAAATTTCCCTGTACCGAGGAACAGCTTTTATTCTACAAGCCTGCATGTTATTTTAAAACAGTCAATCTAACTTAAAATACATGTATAATTGCATTTGTGTGATTTTGTGTTTATTAATAATGCTTTGAATTTCTATTTTTGCAGTAATGGATGATCATCATGGGTTGGATGAGGGAAAACATGCACAAACTGAAGAAAGTCTTAGTAGAGAAGGGACTAGGGATGGTGAGCATCAGCCCTTACTATTATAAGTATCAGTTGCCATGTCTTGATAATTTTTTTTAGAGTTGTGTCTTGCCAAAATAATTCATTGTTTTGTTACCTGTACATAAATGGGTCTTAATTGTAATTTTAGGGTTTATGTCTTTATATTATCCTTCAATATGTGGTTAGCTTATGAGTTTTTTTCTGGTACACTAAATACACCAGAAATACTAAGAAGAACATTGCAAACCAAATGTGTTAGAGAAAGCCAACTTATTTTTTGGCTATTATTTTTCAAAACGCATCTCTGAACCTGGATAAATTAGCCAGTTTCTAATTTTTAAATCCTTTTCATCCCTGCTATGAAGGCTTAAAATTTAGCACAGGGAGTGTTTAGTAGATGGATTTTCAAAATCTTAAGGAAGAAGTGATTGTACAGTACCTCTTTAATACATAGCTTAATATCCTTGTGTATCCATTAAACTAGTCAATAACCCATTGTCCCCACTAGAACAAAATAATTTTTTTTTTTAAATTGATATGAAATAAAATTCTCAATTTACCGGTAGTTTGGGAGGTTCTGTGGTGTATTATAGGTTAAGGTACAGATGTATGGCAGTTATACAAGCAATTTTTGCTGCATGTTACACAGAAGATATTTGCATATCATATGTAGTTACTTAAGCATTTGTCGCAGTGCACATATTTTTTCTATTCTTTGTTGTGACTCTTATTTAAAACCCCAAAAGCTGTGAACAAGACAGCCTGTAGAAACTTGAGCTTTCTGTGTTAGCAAATAACAACCTTAACTTTTGAAGTGCCATTTACAAAGTAACCAGCAGCACTTAAATGACAAAACTGGTAAACCATACATGTACAATTGCCCCTACTGTATTCTACATGTATACTCACAGCCTGCAAAGCACTCATTTTCTTTCCTGCAATGGTTTGGGGCACAACAAACATATAAATGAATTAAGAGAGGTTGAGGAGTCAAGGGGGCAGAGTAAAGAAAACTTTTGGGTGCTGCAAAGCTCTTACAATGAGCTTGACGGCTATTAAAGCAGTGTTTGACACTAACTTTCTTGCTAATTTGCCCTTTGGGTAACTAGTTCTGTTTTTGTTGGTTCCCCATGTGTCTTTTTAGTTGCCTACCTAGTAGACTTCTGTTGCCCATTACAGTAGCACTCATAAGAAAGTTTCAGCAGAAATGCTCAACTTTATTTTATAAACTTGCCTTCTTGTTTTGGTGTTGCAACAGTGATTCATTGGGTGATTAATCAGTCATAGAGCACATCCCTCAAAAGATTTTAAACATCCACGAACTGTACCCACACATTTTGATGAGACTCCACTTTTCTGACAAATAGACTCACTGAAGCACTTTTATCTGTCAAATACGATGAACCAACTGTCATGAATGAAAACGTGATTCATACCCTGAAGTACATGATCATCATTAATATTATTGTTATTATTTTTGTTGTCATCATTGTGGTTGTTTTTATTATTGCTATTTTTATTTGTTATTGTTGTTATTATTAATTGTCTTTTTAACTACAGTATCTAAGGAACTGCGAAAAGGTGGCTTAGCCTGTACCTGTAGTGCCCATTTTGTATTTGTAATCATAGAAAAACAAATTAAACTGCTTCTCTGCCTCACCAGATATCAGTCAGGGAGTAGCTTACAATCCTGACAACAGTTCCCCATTTCTTTTTGAGTCACAACAGTAAAAATTGTAGCCAAGATATTGCAGTATGGTGCAATTTGTGTAGAAAGACTTTTTTTAACACAAACGTTATTTCCAAATACTGGTGCAAAATGCATCTTTGAAAATTCAAGGAGGTAATTAATATCAAGCATTTTATTGTGTTTTCATAACTAGGGATTAATGCTTTTTATGGTTCACACAATCACTGATTGACTAGCCACTTTGATTTAGCGAGCTTTATTGGGGCAAGCTTCTCACAAAACTTGGGTTCATGGCTTGTTTCAGAAATGAGAGTCAATTTGTATTAGAAACTTTCAGTGGATTTTTGAGTTAAATTTACATGACCTTAATACTAATAAAAATTCTCATTAGGTAGTGTGGTGCTTTGGGCCCAAAACAGCAGCCTGAAAACAGTCCCTGTAAGTTGACAAGCCCTTGAGTAGCCAGGAAGTTTCAAGAAATGGGCCCCTTCACAGCAAATGTCAGTTTTCCACAATATTGTGGTGTCTATTAATGAAGTAAAACCCTCTCCACATTTTTAATAGCCTGGCCAAACCATACCTGGAGGCATTAGATGATATGATCGATGAGGAGGAAGGGGAGTTAGAAGAGGAGAAGGAGAAGGACGAGGACGAGGACGAGGACGAGGACAAGGCCGACGACGACGACGACGATGACAACCACAAGAGGATCAAGAAGAACAAGCAGAAGGGCAAGAAGAAGAAGACATTGATGATGAAGACCTCTGCAGAAAGTTAAAAGAGGATGAGTTTAGTGACAGTGATGTAGAATAATCAGTATTTATTTTATAGATTTTTAAAATTTTTATCAGTATTTCTTTCACAGATGTATTAATAATTAATAGTTAAGTAAATAGAGGATGAGTGTGAAATTGTTTTGATTGTTCAACATTTACAACAGCTTATTCAAATTAACCCAAGCTCAAAGGCTGAAGAAAATATGTCATTACTTTTTTTTACTAAATGAACCACAAATCACTGTGTTGTCTGTGAATAGTTTTGTTGGGTCTAGATTTAAGGGACAAAAAGGTGACAGACATTTCATCTTTGTTATAAACACCCATTCACAGTCGTGCATGACTAACTGTGGCCACCTTCCTTGGTTTTCTAGTTAAGAGCCCATTGACCGATTTGTGCGTACGCTCACGCGCGCTGCTGAGGAAGGGAAATTTCACTTCCCGTTACTTACGTCAGCCTGAGCGAAGAAAATAAAAACAACTCAATACGTTGCAAATTCGCTTACATTTTAGATGTTTTTTCTTTGTGTTTCACAAATGCAAGATATAAAAAGTACAAGCAAAGACAAAATAAGAGAAAAACAGAAAAACAGAGCAAAAGAAAGAGAAAAACGAACTCCGTGCCACTTTGTTTCATCGTACCGAAGTGCGCTGTTAGTGTAAACTGCGCACGCGCTGATAGGGTAACTTCCAATAAATATCGGGCTCACGTCTGGTTTCTTTAAATGGTAAAGGAAATGCAGTTTTTCATTAAATCCAGCCTTTTTCGATGAGTTTCACTTAAAGCCAACTTTGGAAACATAGCTATGCACTCCTTTGTTTGAAATTATACTTTTTTCAGAAAATTACGAATTTTTCAATATTTTGAAATTCTCTCAAAATCTGACCTTGTAGAAATGAAACAAAATCTACGAATAGCTGGTTTGCACATGATGTCACTAAAATTCAAACTACAAAACTATTGATCTTCCTGAGATTTTACTTTAATGATGTATAAGAGCAGCTGAAAACTAATTTTCATACAAATTTTCGATCCGAATGGATTCTTGGTTTTGTGATACACTACGCTTGAATTTCTAAGCTTTTGCGTGACTCGGCATTTACATGACGGCCTAGAGGGCTGTCATGATGGTCAAAAGAGTGACTTATTTCAGAGAATTTGGCTATCTGAATAGTTCATGTCTTAGAGAAAGTATTATTTTAATGTTTTAGAGCTCCTCGCGGGATAAATTCACGCTTTTGTAGCAAAATTCAGTAACAGATGTTTCTGTTGGTTTCCGGCCGCCATGTTGGTGCCCATACGGATGGGCACCAGCATGGCTTCTCCATACAAATCTCTATAAATTTGGGTAAAAAATTTCTCCACATATCTTGCATAAGAAAAATTGCTGTAAGCAGAATCTTGGCGAGAGTCTTTGCATATCTACTTTCTTTTACTTCCCAGATTCTGGACTTTATTTATTGAACGGTTTTGATTTTTATTTTGATCTATTTTGAACTGCGTGACACTGAAAACCAGCAATAGCGTAATGAGGATTAAATTTAAAATGTTAAATCAATGAAAAAAATCCCGATAAGGTAATTTTCCCGGGAGCCTTTGCATTTTTTCAGTGTTAGTCACATGACCAAGGGCGTGGCCTGTTGACGTCATCATTACTGATCATGAAAAAGTTAAAACACATGAAATAAGTCTGAACTAACTAAAAATGATGAGGTTATATGAAAATAAATTATCTTCAGCAAGGGCTCGAAAAGATCAGCTAATGGGCACTTAAATGAGCTAATGCTAGTGGTATAAATTCCAGTCTAGCGATAAATTTAAAAAAAGATTTGTAGTCTTCTTTGTCATAACTGAATTATGTCATTGAACTAGTACGAAGTCCGTGTTGGTAAAACATTGGTCGAGTTCTTCACCTTGCAATGTCATGACCAGATCCATAGACTTGTGAAAAAAGAAATACCCATATCAGTATCCGACGTAAGTTTCATTCCATGTTCAATGCTAAATTCCTGAGGGGTGTGCCTACAAACGAGGACTAACAATAGAGCTATAAATCAATGAACATAATAAATCCCTCTAATGCTGTGTTTAGACTTGAACGGTTTACCGAGGTATCAGAGTTTACTTACCTAGGTAAACATTTTCCGTGTGTAAACGCCAACTGATACTTTGGTAAATGCCGCAAAAGACAAAAGAAATTTAACCGAGGTAAAAGTTGTAATTACTCTGTGATCAGGCATGGTTACAGTTGGTAACCAAGGTCAAGATGACAGATATATGCGCTTGTGGTGGTGTAATATTTCATTTCCCGCGGTGAGCGGATTGTGCGACAAAACGTTTCTTTTCCAGTTTTAACAATCTTGGCAGATAACATGGAAAGATTAATGGATCGATCTTCTTACAGCGAACAATCCGTCTCGTAAAAGAAAGCATTGTATTTTTCATTCTCAGTATTACTTACAACTTTCTCTAGACAAACGTCGATCCTTTGTTGTGTAATTATTGTCGATATATTTTGCCACCAGGGAGGGTGCTGCATACACGACGTATCTACGCATACGCATATAACAATGCATACTCTGGGTATGATCAAGCAACTGAATTTTTGCCGCAATATTATGGAATGCGGTCCTCACCTATGAAAATGATGGCACCTCAATTTGCTCCTGTTCCACTGCGGTGGGATCCTCGTGCAAGTTCGATTTCATGACGTTGTTAATGCAGCGCGCACGAATGTTGAAAGATCAACTTGAGTTATTTGAGCCAGAAAAATGTACCATGGTTAAGTAACCTGACCTTAGTAACTGTTCACCTTGGTAAAAGTTCAAATGCAAACACAGCACAAGATTCTCCAACCGAAACAAGTGATTTGTTGTTGAAGTATCACTGAACTCCTAATTTTCAACCCTCTGCTTTCATTTCATCCTTCTCCCGGTTAATAACAGGCACCCGCTGTGAGATTTCATTTGGTAGAAATTTGGGGACTGAGTATATTGTAACCACTGCATTTCAGTCATACCCCACAACAAAAAAATGTGTAAACTTCTTTTGTGTGGGAGTCCCAGTTGTTCACTAAGAAAGAATATAATGATTAACAACAATGTCTTGTCTTTCTCAATAAGAAAGAACAGGAAATGCCACCAAAAAGCACAGAAGACAGTTCTGTTATGTGATCAACATGTTTGGTGGCTACCCTGAAATGCTTGAAATCATGGCTCTATTTTCATCATCACACCATCTTACACCTCGATCTGCTGATGTAATCCTAGTTTGGGCTGAAACTATAAAATCGCTCGCAGTTTACTTCACATACATGTACATCTTGGATTATTTGCATCAGTAACAACATTCCAAAAAATAACTCACGAGCTCCGCTTTTAGGCTCGGCTAAATCTATATATTAGGAAGCCCTGGGGATGAAATTGGTGAAACAAATTCCGACCCAGTCTTCTCAACGCAAAGAATATACCTCGTTGCTTCTGTACTTGAATTACCCATTTGCCCGTCATTGCCTTTCCGTGTCATAATACCTACGCAAGACGTCCGGATAGAGGCTTTACTGAATATAAAGTGCATCGTCAAAGGCTATCACCTTTGCCGGTGAATTCGAAGTGTTCACTGCAAACAAGAAGAGGGGAGAACGCAGAAATGCGTTTAAAGTTGTGAACCATTGTGGACAGCTTGGCCACCTACAGTTCGAGCTTGTGGATCCTCTTCGGCCACTACATGCACATATTTCTGTGTTAGTGAATTATTATTTTTTATTAAAACTGTAACAAACAGTCCGTACAATTTGTAATTTGTAAACAATTTGTACTGCGTACAAAGTTGTGGTTTTTATGCGTTGCTTCCGGTTCTGTCAATCTGCAACCAATCGATACCAATTTATCTATCGATTGGTATTGATAATTGATACCAATCGATAACCACACGAATCTTCGCCATCGATTGGTCATCGATTATCAATATCAATCGATTAATTGATATCGATTGTTATCAATTGATATCGTTTGTCATCGATTGAATAGCCCGGGTTTTAAGGGTGTCAAGTCTTATTTTGGAGATTCGGTGATATTTCTTTCTAAAAACAAAAATTGAAATAGTGTTCAACGTAACCTGCCTCAGCACGTTTGCGAAAATCTATTGGTTTCTTTCAGAGGTTTCTTTAAGAGCACTCGGCTAACCTCCAGGTACGATTTCCATACAGCGCCATACATTAATTATGTATACAACTATCTCAAACTATCACACTATACTCAAACGGCAATCGTGAAAAGAACGAGTCAGTCAAAAAATTGCATGCACAATTAATATAAGGGGTTGTGGGGAAATCTTGCCAACCTCCCTGTCAAAATAAGAGAGCCCCTCTGCCAGTTCTGTCCACATAGTATAACTTCAACTCAGTGGCAGGATCACTATGATAACGATGACGACCACAAAGCGCTTTGTGGTATTTTGAATAGGCCACAAAGCGCTTTGTGGTGTGAAAGAATGGAAAAACCAAATTATTTCAGAAAATAGCTGTGAGATATTTGCGAGTCAACGAGCCATTCATTTTTCAATGTTAAATCCCAAAATGAAACACCACAAAGCGCCCTGTGGCATTTTGAATAGGCCACAAACCGCTTTGTGGTGTTTTGAATAGGCCTCAAAGTGCTCTGTGGTGTTTCGACTACTACTGCTGTTTTATAGAGCAAACCGAACTAGGAACAGCTAGAAAACACTCCGGCCATAAAATCTACTAGAAAAGAAACTTTCTGTAATAAATGTTCGATGCTACAGGAGACGGCTTACCCCAAAAGTTTCAGTCAGCTTCAACAAACTTATACTGAGAAGAGGGCTTTCGCGAACTGGCTTTCGTGCGAGTGACAAGATTGGGAATAGAGAAATACTGCGCAGATTGAGTGGTAGTTTTACAGCACCGGCACCAAAACTAAAATTGGTCACACTGCTTCTCAGAGATTTTGTTTTGCCTCTGTAATATTATTGAATGATCTGAACAATTTGAGGATAATCAAAGCGCAGAGTTTAATATTGGCTGGTGGGGAACATGCAGTTCGCAAACCGGAGAGCAACCACTGTTTAAATCTTCGATCAAACTTTCATGTTGAATTTGAAACTGAAAATACACTACACGGTCAATTTCCGATAGAGATCATGTGAGGTAAATGCAATTCTTACAAATAGCCGCTGCATATCTTAATAGCCGCTGCATACCAGTCTTACGTTGCGTGTTATTAAACAGAACGCATGATATCATTGGCTCAATATATCACATTACGTCAGAGGACATGTCTGCCACATCATTCTCGTCCCCATAGCCCTTTTCGCTCCTCTTAGCCGGCGGGGCCTTGGCATGAGAATTGAAGGGTCCTTCGATTCTCATGCCAAGGCCCCGCCGGCTAAGAGGAGCAAAAAGGGCTATGGGGACGAGAATGGTGCCACATAGGACATAACTGCAACGGTACAAAACCTTGTCCCAGGGCCTTCTCCTTGACGATTTTCAAAATGGTGGCTCATCGGGAGCTATGTCACTTAGCTAAGTCGGCACCCAAGCTATGGTTCTGGTTATGTTGAGAAAATATCCTACCAATTATCCTTTGCTGATTATTCTCTTACAATTGCTTTTTGTGTGGCAATCAATGATTGCCTTGTGATACAAAAGGATCCTTGCCTCTGAGGTTCTCACAAATTCAGTCCTGAATGTTGGCAACCTTGGAATATCTATGATCCCTTTCTAAACCCAGTAATTCATGAATTTGTTTAAAAACAGAGAAAATCATAGCTATGACAGTTGTCTAGATGTGGAATGTCAAATATATAGCACAGATTTTTACAATGTGTGGTTCCAGGAAATATCCATCCCCCCTCCCCCACTGAAGGAGTTGGAAATTCCAGAGGGGTGGGGGGCTCACATGCCCAGGAAATTACAGAGAGAGAGAGAGAGGTGGGGGGGGGGGGGTGGGGAAGAGGGTTGAGGGATAATATATTTACTTTTTTTTTTAGACAGTTCCATAATTCTCATCATAATGTCCAATTAGTGTTTGTTTGCATTTAGCTTACCAAGCCGGGGATGAAAAATTAATAGCACAAATATGTTCATCATGGTTTATAGGCTCGATTTCTATTGCCACATGAGTGAGCAGCTGGTGAGCGAAGTCCACGTTGGTGAAGGTAGACAGTCAAATAAATCCTGTAAATTGCAATTGTTTGGATGTCTGCCACACTTACTTAGCAAGATGCTTCTGTCACTACAAACGGTATCATCTTTGCTGGCACGCTGTGGTTTGTCGTTATGCATTAGCTGTCGGGATGGATAATGCATCCTCTGGTATAAAAACAGCCAATATATATCAAACACTTGGGAAAGTGTTTCACCACATACCAAACACCTAAAATTGCATCAAAAATACAGGCTATGCTGTGCTATGATTTGGATTGTCTTCTCGGTGTTTGAAAATGTGTTGAATTGTTGTCATGTTTGTTATGATCATGAGATAGAATTTAAAGAGAAACAACATCAGGTAATACAGGTTTCACAACTTTTTTCTCAAAGTTATTCCTTTTATTTACTGTAAGATCCACTGCTTGCCTGACTGGTAGAAAAATAAAAAAGGTAACAAACTCAAGAATTGCAAAGAAAACTCACCACCCGGCTGTAATTAAATACGCAATGAATTTTGTAAAAACAAATAGTATATGTATTAAAGAAAGGAGACGGATTATTGTAGAGTAGCACAAGCAGTGCATATCTTGTAGATCAGCTATTTCTATTGTCTTTTTGTGGTAAGTAAGATTCTCTTGTAAATTTGTTATCACCCATAAACCTTTTTCATAACAGTTTTTATTGGCCCTTAACAGTGC
The DNA here is from genome assembly GCF_964199315.1 of Orbicella franksi. NCBI lineage: Eukaryota > Metazoa > Cnidaria > Anthozoa > Scleractinia > Merulinidae > Orbicella > Orbicella franksi. Next base: position 8,812,875 of record NC_138149.1, read on the forward strand.
CAAGATGGTAATCAAAGGCAGTTTAGCCATCCAGAGGTACTCATATCCTCAGATCTCACTTCTCCAATGGGGAGGAAACCCTGGAGGAGGCCGTGGAGGAGGCCAGACAGGAAAAATGCAGTAAATTCAAATTCCTTCCTATGCATTTATTTGTAAATTAGTTCTTACTGAACACATAATAGATATAAATCATCTCCTTCACCTATAAGAACAATGAGGTTGAAATTTGCAAAATTTTAAGAATACTGCAAAGAACAAACCTAAGGCTTAGGCTGAAAAGAACATAATTTTGTGCGTTGAAAATTCGTAATTACAATACAGTTATGTTTCTAACCCTAACCTAAACCGTATTAAATTCTTCATTTCTCTAAACAGCAAAACTAGCCAAAAAGCAATGAAAACAGCACTAGCCAAATGTGCAATGCTAATAACATTTCTGCAAGAAGTTAGTGTGCATTGTTTTGAGAAGTCTTTAATGTCTGCTGGCTGGCTCAAAAATTGCTTTAATAACACCATCCAGACACCAAAAACATTTGACAACAGAAATGTCATAACCTGTAAGGTTTTTATTCTGTTCATTGACTGATCCAGACTCTAAGTGATTGTAGAAAACACGTGCGTATCTATTTATGGTAAAAATTATCCCTTAACACATGATGTGTTAATCAATAACCACACTAAAGAATATTCACAAGAATATTTTTAACCTAAAATCGGCAGAATAAAATTATTCAGCCTCAGCAGAAAAAATCAATATGTATTATTTTTATCGAATTTTAAATCTAAAACTTTACTGACCCTTGTTTTTTTGCTACGGAAAATCGTTTCTATTTTCTTGTGTCTGGAAACGTATTCCTTAAAAATAGACTTTCCGTCTGTTTTAGGTTTAGGCTTATTTCAAATTTTTTATTTCAAATACACTCTTTTCAGTTCTAATAATATAAACATAAACAAACGCGTCAAACTCTCTCATCCCGACCCTTAGCTCTACTTTGTTTCCGTACGCAGAAAATCCAATTGTGCATGAATATTGGACAGCAAAAACAGCATATAAGGCCGCTTGTGGCGAGCCGCAGCTCGCTAGCTGTCGGAATAACTGTATTATACTTCATAATGCTCGTTATGTACCGTATTTTCCCGAGCTTATTTCCATTTGATGGTATAGGTTACATCTTTTAAATTAAAATCTAACGCAAAAGATTCACCTTCCGAATCGTTAACAGCAGTCCGATTCAACATCACCTGAAATGAACTGCAATACAACCTCCTATAAGCTCTCTAAGCTCTTTCTCATTCATATAAACACTCGCCACGTCCGCCATATTTCTTTAGGATGTATTTAAACCAATCAGCCTGTTCGTGTGAATGGGCCAATCAGCAAGGGTGTTAGTTCAGAGCTGCCAAGGGTCTTCGCGTTCAAAAATCTAAAGGAAAGTTCCAGTTGCCCTACATCTAAATTCTGAACATTTTGCGAGAGCGGGGATGAATACTGCACTGTAAACCTGTGAGCGGGAACAATGTGGATGCAATGTGGATGCTAGGAAGCAATGTGGCATGGATGTTTATTACAGTGTGAGCTAGATTGCGGTCATCACGGTGTAATATTCCATTGGAGCATTTTTTCAGTGTGTGTAGTGGTCTTATATCGACGGGATAAACCGAAGTATTTGTGTATTCCTGGACTCCGTGTTGGTAAGGGTTACCTTTTTGAACAGCTTCGTGACCCTTCTATTTGCACTTTTAACTCTGTCAGTTAATTAAAATTAAAATTAACTGACAGAGTTATACAGAGTTATAGCACGTTTCATAGTGAGAACAGTAGGGCGCTTTTCTGTGACGTTAAGCTTGAGGATTTTGCCTCTCACCGAACAACTCATTACTACAAGAGGTCTGTTTCAGTTTCAGACAAAGCATCTCAGTGGCATTATTTATCAAAGTGAATATTGGATAGGTCCCTCGGCAGAATTGAGAATCATCACCATCTCTTTCGTCCATAGTTGACACTCATAATTCATGTTTTTGATTCTTCATAATCATCCTCAGACTCTTGTTTTGATCTTCTAGAGATTAATCTGCCCAATCAAGTAGTTGTGATAGAGATTATCCAGGAAGTTTGACTTTACTATCTCATTTTGTTGCCCTTTTTGTAGCCCCTGGCACTGTTCTTTTTTTTTTTTTTTTTTTTTTTGCTGCCTCTGAAACAGTTTTCAAACAGTTCATGCTCCCCTATTGCACCAAGAATTGCCATTTGAGACAAGTATTATTAAAGGCTGCATTCATCTGACTTTATTTTAGCCTTCCTTGTCTTATTTAACTGTCCTTTCATTACAGGAACTAGCTACTGATAGGCAACACTTTAGGCCAAATCAGATGTGTTTAAATCCTTACTCATCTCTTTGCCTTAGAGGAGTAAAACAAACATCCCTTGCACTTGATATAACTTTTTTTTATTCTCCAAAGCCTTGGAGCCAAGTATCAAAATTGGCCTATTTCAACATTGTGGAGGTTCTGTTGACTCAGGTTTGTCCAAGCTGAAGTCAGTCTTCTGGATAAATGACCATTTTGCCTGTCTACCTCATAACTAACTAGCACACACATACAGGTAACATGGCTCATTTGCCTTTCCCTTTCCAGAAGAGTGTATGGCAGCCGTATTTTGATTTCCAGAATTATGACAGAGTTTTCTTCCACTCAAGGATAACAAAGCATGTTACTTTAGTAATCATAATTAACAAGTACATATTGTGGTATGTTAAATTCAGAGAGAAAGCGAAAATTACCATTTTTAATTTTGGCTTCTCATACATGTTTAAAACCAACGTGGGGTAATTTGGTCAGTTTATGAAAGAAAGGCGAAGCAGCTAAGATACTACAAAGCTAGTTGCCATGATAACCAGCGAAACCATCTATTTGCATTCTAATTACTCTATCTCATTTCTATGAGCATAGTTAATAGAGGGAAATGGTTAGGAAACATTGGCAACGTTCTGTGTTGTATGTTTTTGTTGGCTATTTTGGGGGATTGACCCAGGCTGCACAAAACCTGGCAAAATACAAAAGGTGGTTATGTGTGCTCATACAACTACATGTAACCAACAGAAGCATTGTGATAATGTAACCCATGCATAGTCTATGAGCATAAAACAAAAGATGTCCAGGGTCAGGGACCTTCCAACATAAATCTTAGTCTGTGTGCTTCGTTTATGTTACCGACCTTCCTAACCACTTCGCTCTATTAACTATGCTTTGAAGGAATGATTCTGCAAACAAAACATTATAGTGTACTAAAATCTATTTGAAGAAATACTTTACAGGTATGACAGCCCCCAGGGAAACACTCTAATTGCATTCCGCTAACTCTGTCTCAGGTAAAATTGTCTGAACCAGCCTTTTGTGTGTAACTGGATCTCACACACGTGTTGGCAAAGAAGTATAACTAAATGACGCCAACATAGGGCTTGATTTAGGAATGATTTTGTTGTAAGATTAATCATGTTAGAAAGAGAAATATAGAAAACTCAACTTAATTACGTTAGGAAAGAGCGACAAGAAGATACTGATCTAGCTAAGGGTGAATTTTAGCAGGAATTAGCGAAAATCTTTGTCGTTATACTCGCCCGTGTTACAAACAGGAATCAGTCAATCTTGTTAAAATTAGGTGAATAGAACCACTTTTCAGATAAATTTGAATGCCTTATAGCTGGCATAAGATATTGATTCATGCATCACTTCGTAATAAAAAACAGAAGAAAAGATTGAAAGGCCTAAAAGAATTTGAAGTCATTGTTAGAATTTGTGAATATCGGCTATCTTAAAGATCCTTCCTTTTCCTCCTTTGATTGGTTATGTTGAAAAATTTGAAAAAATGGTGTTGATGGTGATGATGGTTATTAACACCGTTCAAGAGAAAACCTTAAATGCTACAGATATTTTATATGAGTATTTTTTTGTCTTGCCGGTGAGTTGGTAGCACAGTATTTGTACTCTCAGTTCTCCTGTAGTTCCAAAAGGAGATTCACAAACCAAAAAATATCTAGTAACTGAAACAGGTGGTCAGTGGGCGAGGAGCACTTAGTCTAAGAAAACTACTTCGCAAATTAATTCGATTGAGATACATCATTCCTTTCTCAAAAGAGTCCCTTGTCAATCATGTGTGATAGATGTTTTAATGTTATTTCAACCTGCAGCAGAAAAGAACCTTAGATTATTTAACTGTGACCTCTTGTACACATTTGAGAATATTCATGTTCTCTTTTTCTCCTTTAAAGCAAGATCAAACCAAGGGACAGTGCTTCACAAAAAGTGTTAATATGGACGACAGCTCCTATGTTGGTTTGATACAAGGTGTGATAGCCTAGACTCAATCATATTCAGAACTGCCACGTTATCAAAGTTTCTAGAGAAATTAATCTGTGAGGAAAGGAGTGGTATGGAGGGCAAATAGAGAATACTTTAGGTTCTGATTGCATGGTTTTCTTTTCAGCTTATAACTGACAGCTGTCAATAATTTGTTATTGTGCTAGCTG
>NC_138149.1:8819900-8854900 GCF_964199315.1 Orbicella franksi
AAAACTGATCTTTTTATTTTCCTACAAAATAACGATGCGGCAAATCGATTATAAAACTGACAAAAAAGAAAAAGAGATAAGTGTGCATTTCTAAAACATCTACTACTGTTAAAATACGTCTCATTTAATATTCGGATGCAAAATTTGAACGCAATTGTAAAACGTCAACCGGACTAAAAAGCCATACTACTCTCATCTATCTGTTTTCTCTATTCGGGTGGTATGCCTGCAAACTAGTTTTGAGCAAGTGTATAATGACTACTAAAATCATGCAATTACCTTTCACTTGTCTCAGTTTTACACTGATAAGTACGAGACAAACTACATCTACAACGAGTAAACAGGAGAGGACTCGTGTTTTCAACTAGAACGAACAAGTCTATCGTTTATATAGGATGACGCACCTGCGTGTATACCTGACTTGAAACTGACAATATAACTGGGGTTACAAGTACACTAACAGCTCAGTTTTTGCCTCGCCTGTGATTGAAAGGTGTAGTAGCAAATGGGAAAGGTCTAAAGGGGTCCTCTGGTTGGTGAAGAAGCTCTACACTTAAAAAGGCAAAACAACCTATTGAAAATTGTATTTAAAGGGACACTGTCAAGATATATTTGCTTAAAACTCTTATAAATTCCCGAAATGGTCCCTAAATTTGGTAATAAGAACTTTATTAGCTCTAACTAAATGATTAAAAGCAATTCTTGAAGAAAGTCCACGCTGCATGCAGCAACATTTTTGCAAAATTGCAACGATTTTCGGGCTAAACTTGAACCTTTTAAAGACTGACATCCTGACGTTATTTTTAAAAATGCATGTCGCAATCCGTTTCCATCCTCGCCATCGTTATCCATCCTAATGGGTTTCAATTATTTGTCCAGTGCTGCTCTACAAAATAAAACCATTATTGTTCAGCTTCCAATGATCGACTGGATATGTTTTTGAGATTTCCAAAATCATACTAAAAATGGTGATAGTGTCCCTTTAATATCCCACCAAAATGACTCTAATTTACTTGGAGCAAGGCTTAATAAAAGGTAAGTTGTCTTTGACTTTAGAACATAACTGAAACTAAGCTACAAACGCTCATAAGACAAAGCGGATGAGAGGCGGTGTTGCCGCGACATTAACGCAAACTATGGTTATAATACTGACTGAAATTCTCCTCTTATAGTTTGGCTTAATTTGAACACTAAAAGCGAAGTTTCTAAGAGTAGATAACGAAAAATAATCATAATAAAAACATGCACTATAGCAGACGAGCACTCCAGACTAAAAAACGTTCTTGGGTTTGAATTTGGCCATATGAGCACTTCGACACATCGATCACTGTGCTTAAATCTACTGGTTTACTTTGAAGCTACATTGTTTGATAAATTTTAAATCGTCCACTGCTGCACACGTGAGTATGAAGATTGGTCACTACTATGAGAAATGCATTCCTGCTTGAATCTCTCCAGTGCCACGTTTCTGTCACAGCCTGTCAAATTCAGTTTATAGTATTAGTTGTTGATATCTACACGTCATTAAATAAACGGAAGGAGAGTTATGGATATGCATATCACCCTTGCATATGTGCATGTGACATTAAACAAACGAAAAAGATTTTCCTTGTTTCCATCGATTCATTTTTGAGTTGAATTCTACTAGTATACTATAATACAATCTGATGGCTGGAGGTGGCGATCGTCCACATAATGGCCGGCGACGGCCTCGTCAGCTATGTCTTGTGATAATTGTTAATAGAAACATGTCGTCCCACGGAAAGAGATCGCGCGGCGACTGTCTATTTATTTATCATGAATTTCACACCCACTTATGGACATACAGTACAGTATCTCTTTCTTAAGAACGCACCTTAAGAAATCCGGTCTTTAACACGCTCGACGATCTTCTTGGCAAGCTGCAAGGCTTGTTGAGCCATCTGGGCCGAGTAAACGTCCTTTGGAATCTGAGGAAAATGCATCCGATCTGGATAGCGCATGCCTGTTGAATCGCCAACAAGAACCTCCAACTGGCATGCCAATTCGGTTAACTCTGAGTCATTCAAGCCGTTGCAATTCTTGACCAAGTTGTGGACACTAGTCTTGTCGGCGTCTATCGTGTACTGAGCGGCTTTCAGGGCTTTCTCTGCTGCCTACAAAAGCAATATTCGGCTAGACTGAGCAAGTGTTAACTTGGTAAGTTATATTTTGAATTCGGGAAAGGGACTGTTATTTGAACAACGGTAAATAAACCACGAGTTATTAAAATAGCACATGTACATTTTTATAAATAATTATATGCCTGGAGAATTTCATGTAGTTGTACATTAATCTTCACATACTTTCGTCATGGTGAAAGTTTGGATACATCAGTCAACATCTAATGTTTCAAATAGTGCTTCAAAATATGCATGTAAAGAATGTTTCTCTTATCACCTTCTGCACTTTGTTATCAAATTAGATTAAAGCTAGGGAAACACTTGCTAATCTTACCTGGTAACATTTAAAACATGCCCACTCGTAGGAAGGATGGCCATACACAATATCATTCTCCACTGCCGCGACATCGGCCTTAGCTTGTCTAAACCATCGCCTTGCTTCGCCTGGTTGAGGATTCTTCCTGTGTGAGTTTCGAGGTGACCGTTGTCTTTCTTGGTATCCCTGGCGCTGCGTGTAATGTTCCCTTGCACGAGCTCCCCAGGACGTAAAGAAATCATCGTAGGACCCACCCGAAGTTCTGGCTTCTGCGTTAGGTCTTCCACTACCCCGTGGTTCACCTCTTTCCAATCGGGAGGTCTCGTGCTGTATATGCTGACAAACTTCTGTGCAGAATTCTTCATCGCCCAAGTTTTTATCGGGATGCCACCGCAGATACAGTCGCTTAATGATTTTCCTTCTCGTCTCGTCTGGTAGTTTCCATGCATCGTCCAGGAGGTCTGAAATTTCATCAAACACCTCCTGTCTACTTCTGTTTCTTGGAGGCTCCCTTCGCTGATTAGATAAAACAATTGCAGATGAGGTTGCAGCGTCCAGACGATGAAATTTGTACAAATCAGCAGCATCGACCTCGATCTCTTGGTTATCTCCGATATTGATTCTGTAACGCTTTGCCAAGGGGTTGCAATCTTCATTCGCCATTATGTCGATAATCACAGCGTATATGTAAGTAGCGTTTCCTTCCTGCCGCTGCAGACTCGGGTCGTCTAGCTCGTATCCTACATACTCGTCAGGTTCAAATTCTTCAAAGGCATCATTCAGCAAATGGTGGTCTTCAATTGGGATAAAGGTCCCGGGCGGAGGATAGATTTTCTCTCCTGCTGGACGGGACGAGTCATCTTGTCGAACACCCATTCCATCTAACAGTGACCAAATGTCACTTAGAGGACAACGCAACATCTCTGGAATAAATATTGCCCTCCTTCCGAGAAGCCCTCCACAAATGTCTTCTATCACGTTTGAAACGAGCCATATGGCACAGGTGCTCTCATCGACTCCTCTCACAGCTGTAACATACACCCTCCAAATTTCTTCATTGGAAACTAGGACCTTATCTAAGAAATATGACACTCCTGCTTCACTTTCTGGAATAGGAACCTCGTCGGTAAAAAGTGTGGTTCTGAGGCTGTTTACGACAAAAAGTTCGATTCGACGAAGCCCTCTTTCGATGTTTTCAATCACACCATTATCAATCTCTCTCTTCTGTCGACAGTTCTCATCTCGGATCAGTCTGATAACTCCAGAACAAAACTGTGCGGAAGAAAGCTGGTGCTTCAGTTGCGACACAGCATTAGTCATCACAAATTCATGGGTCTGTGAGGCACTCAATTTTTCTTTGACAACAGAGGAAAGCATTCTTGGCTGTAATGCTATTGGTAACTTCATCGTTAGTTCTTTGTAGTTGGTCTGGGCAGAGCTGCAAGTCACATCCATCAAACGAAGGTCGAGTAAGAAAGGTTGGTTAAATTTGTGCAGCCGATTCCGGTGAGTAGCAGGTGCATCATTGAAAATAAGATCTGAAGACGTGCGCAAGAAGACCGGCGTTACTGTCTGGTTCTCCTCAGAAGAACTTCCTGTCAAAGACGTTCCCGGTAGGTACAGTGCCAAAAGCCTTTCCACTTCTTTGGTATTTTCTTCTAGTCTCTCGAAGAAACCTTTCGCTGCCTTGACACACATTCTAACTTCATTTGGGTCCAGTTTTGACTTCTGGCATTTCCTCTGCAACATGTCCAACACCATAGCATAGTGGAAAATTGTAACACATTTGGAACAACCAAGGTTCTCAAACAGTGGGTGAAATTTTCCAAATTCTTTAGGAATTCCGTAGAGAAACGGTCTAATTTCAAGGTGTTCATACAGCTCGAGGACTGCTTGACATGGTAAAATTAGTTTCTTTCCATGTTCAACCAAAATGCAAGGTGTGTTTTCCAGAATTTTCTTTGCATCACTGTTTACGATTGGCTTTGTCAACAAAAATGTGTAAACGTGTTCCATTACTGCCATAATTGTGTGACATCGCTCAGCCATCTCCAACCTGTTGTTTGCGAGATATACACATAAATTTTGGCAGTGACCAACGACAAGATCTACCGGTGGCTTCTCTAAAATCTGGAGTTGTGCGACAAAAGAATCACAGTACTGGGCCATGCTGACACGGGGAGGGCGGTTGAGCTCATGAAGACGACACCGTGGGTTTGCCCATCTTGGAAGTAAATGCGCCTTCGTCCACACAATTTCTGCATGTTCAGAGGGAACTGCCTCTTTGAACGCAAAGAAAGGAATCTGCCGACCTACGACGCCTCCAAACGGTGCAAAGAGTGCTTGAAGGGGTTCTCTTACAGGATCCCCGGCCACAAATCGAATGTCGCAAATACTTTGTAGTAATCCTTCAGCCACTACGTTGTGTCGGTGTATGAAATGATTGACCAGAACTTTAGATTTCTTGAAAGTGTTATCATCTGGTGCTGATGCGGCCTCGTGTGCAACTTCTGTAGCAAATCTCTTGAAACTGTCCTTGGTAACTTCACACACCAGACCAATACGTCGCAAAAACTTCAACCACTCTGGAGAATTGAGAGGCTTTGGTGGAAACATGCTTTCTGGAAGCATTATGCGGAAAACATCAATTCTAGGGTCGCAAAAACAGGAAGCAGTCTTGAGAATACCATCCACTGAGGGAACGAGGGGAATATTTCTTAAACATTCCAGGAGTCGCTGCTGGTCACCATCCGCATTATCGCCGTCATCATCATCCAAATCGTCTAACATGCACTTCCGGATAAATTCCAGGTGAACCTGCCTTGCACCATCGCTAAGAATAGAGAAATTTGTCAGAATAAAGGTGCAATACACGTCAACAGCAGAAACGCATTCAAGTTTCAGGAACTTGAACAACTCAGAGAGACTTCCCCAGGATTTGAGAAATACTATACCAAGCTCACGCTCCAACACATCTATTCCCTTCTGCGGTATTTCATTTGGTAAAACACACACTCTGCGTTCATCGAGTCTTATCAAGCCACCATGTGTTGCCTCATAAAAAGGGAGCCTTCTTAGGACGATCCTGTCGGCATCTCGCAGGCACTTCACACTTCTATTGAAGTACTCCAAGATGGTGATACAATCTGACGGCGGCAATCGTCCTCTAAGTGAGTGCGGGTCTAAATCCATCTTTTGATCAAGTGAAGTCAGAAGTGATGCCGGGACCTTCAGGGTTGCCACAATGATACGAGCGAGATTAACTGAGTTTGGAGAGGAGTACGCATAGGCACCTGATCCCGTGGTTGAGAGTGCAGTAGAGTTAAGGTCAGGCAGACCAAGTTTCCGCAAGACGTCCACGAGTTCCTCACTTGAAGAATCAGCACTTCTAAACTCAATGATAGATGCTGCTTTCCCCAAAGGTACAAGAAAATGTTCAACTGGCTGGGGCGCTCTGAACTGGAAAAAGGAAAGCAAGGAGGTTTTTCTTTCTGTGCTCTTCCACTCAGTAGCAGGAAGTATGCTCCAGTTGAACAGAGGTTCAAGGGTTCGCTTAATCTGAAGGTTCTTGGTCTGCTCATTTATTTTTACGTCATCGACAACATCCCTCAGAATATCATGAAGAAAAACCCATACCCTGTACATCCATCGTTGGTCGGGGATAGCTTTTTGGATTGGAGACCACTGAACAAACTCCGCCTTTCCATAGCGTTCCTGCTGCAGTGTTTGGGGCAAGTTCGCGGCAAATGTTTTTACATCCAAAGGCTTCAAAACGGACCAATTTTTGGTAGCAGCGTCTTTAAATATCTCTCTATAAACTTGCTCATGAAGAAAGATATGTGGTGAACCGGGCAGAATATCTTGATATCGAGAGAGGAACTTGGGTTCTTCGCTTGAGAACGATTGAAGACGGTTGTCTTGCGTAAGAAGCAGTGGAAGACCTTCCAGCTTATCGAGAAAGCTTGCATCACCTTTGCAGTACAGCAACACCACAATAACACCAAGAACATCTTTCAATGATGTTTCATCTACATGACAGGGAATTGGCCCAATCGTGCACAAGGGGTTCTGACAACTAAGTGTTCTGTAGAAATCTATAACAGAGCTTGGAGAGATGCAGCATGTAGTGATACCAGCTCTCACAAAGGATTTGTGCAACGACAAGGAAAAGGCCACGAGGTTAAAACCGCTTTCAAGAAGTATTGCCTCAAACCTCTTTATTGTTTCCGTTTGGGATTTATTTGTTTCCTTGTCAGGTGACATGGCAAAGGGACCTTCTACTGCAAGGTTGTTGAAAAATGCTTGCTCCCTTCCATTGCTGGTTGGTGGTAGCCACGAAACCTCTACTACAGTGCTACTCTTCGCAGTTTTACAGGCGACTTCCATTGGTCTTCTTCGAACAACTGGTATGATTTTCAGTTCTCTTCTGTTGATTTCTTGATAGACAGAGTCAACCAGCGTCTCCCAATACTGTTCCTTAGGAGGTAGACGTGGGAAAAAGGTTTCGTAGAAAGCAATCTTGTAGAGGATCTCATCTTCGGCACAGGGGTTTCTATCTTGGAATATAGGTAGCTGAAGAAAATTTCGCACTTCGACCAACAGCGTAATGTAGCACGATGCCACGACATCTTGCAACAATGCATTATTCCAGTCACTCTGGTATCCACCAGCTTCGTTGCTCCACAAATTTCGTCTTGCCTCGTGTTCCAGTGCAAAGTGACCATTAATGTGAACTGGCAGGTTAGTTTCGAATGGAAGTGGCAGAAAGCAATAAGCTTTTTTCCTTCTTTGTACATGGCATTTTTGTACAGATTTCTTTTCCAAAAGGCAGGCCACACCGCCACGAGGAAGCATCCCAAGTTGATGTTTCTTAAAGGCATTAACGATACTCTTCTCCACAGACTTCTCAAAGCCCATCTGTTGAACAATTAGCCACTTTTCTTGGTTTCCAAGAGTGTCTGTGATGCTCAAGACATAGGACACTCTTGCTACTTGAATGTCAGTTGGAAGAACTTCTCTTCCCTCCTGTAGTAGCCTTCCAATGTCTTTGATGTAATTGGCAAATGCTCGTCTCTTGAGTTCATCCTCCTCTGATATCACTGCTTCGACTGTGTAAGCATTCTCTAGATCCCCACTTGTTCTATTTACTTCACAAAGGGTTATCTTCTTCACATTGTTTACAAAAAGAAGAACTTCAAATAGCTCTTTCTTCAATTCCTCCATCATTGTGTCCAGCTTTTCCAGTGACACAGAACTTGACGATATTTTGGATTCTAGAGCCATATGCGCTGTTCTCAGGGGAAATCTGAACATGGTTGCGCTATCTCTTGGAAAGTGTTTTCCCAGATAACATGGAAAAACATCCGGAAACCTTCTCTGAAGGGTTGTGTCGACTTTGATCATTAGTCCAGGTTCTTCTGAACTTGCACCAGGAACGAACTTACAGTGTGGGTCAAAAACGCACAAAACATCGCCAATCTCCTCTCCTTTTGAAATGAAGGACGGCGCATCAGTCAAATGGTAGACAGCATTAAACCCGACACCATATTGACCAGTTTTGTTTGGATCGTCGCTCTTACTACCCTCGCCAAGATTCCGTATTCCTTCAATATCGGCATTGGTGAAAGGCTTGTTGTTGTACACACACAAGGCAGGTCCCTGTAGTGGTTGCCAACTATCTTTAAAAACTTTTTCACAGGGATGGTGTCTGGGGTCCTTTATGAAACATATCTCAGTCGCTTCTGCATCATCAGCGTTTTGAAGAAGTTCTTTCAAAATTTCCTTCTCGCATGGATAGCAGGTTAGAATGCGTTTCAAGCGATTTGTCAGTTTGTCCCGCCGACCAAAAGGAATTCCAACGACACGAGACCGCAAAGATTCTTCTCTATGTGTTTTAACACCCACATAGTCACACGTTGGCCAAGGAATTCTGGCGTTAACAAAATGCACGTCTGGCTCATCAGGCATCCAATGGCAGTCCTTGATGCAAAGCTCCGGAACCGGTCGCAAAACTCCTCTTGAGTCAGGAAGATAAACAGTTCCACACTTTTCTTCGACCTCAGCAGGATCGCAATTCCAATCTCTAATAGTTTCGCCCAGTTTATACGCCAGATGCACAGCAGTCTGAAGACTTTCTTGGTCCAGTTCAGTGTCTGCAAAGCGGCTTTTCATTTTCAGAAGACTTGAAATAAAATCTTTCTCCTCAAAATGCTCCCTCACACCAACCATTTTCATTAGTTCTGGGAAAGCCACTGCCAAAGGTTCTGGAAGTTGATAAAGATATGGCGAGCAGTCGACGTTAAGATGGAAGGCCACCTGAGTAGCAAACAGAAACTGTCTTCCGTTAAGAATGAAGTTCTTGCCATTCAACAATTTCTTGATAGCTTTCGAATTGTTAGCAAGTGCTTTATCTAGATACGAATAGGCAGCGAAGCACAAATGGCTTATCTCCTCATGTAGAGTGACCTCTGACGATTCAACTTTGGTGGACATAGCTACTTCCAGTTGAGCTATTACGTGGGCCAAAGTCGCATGCTTTTTGTCTAGCGCCAACAACGGTTTAACATTTCGAGGGATAGACACTCCAACTAATGGTTCTGTGCAGCATAAAAGGTACTTTTTGTCTTCCAAAAAGACATCTTTAGGTGCAAGGAGAACTTTGTTTCCAAACTCGTCACCTTTCCACCGAAGAGGAAACGAGGCTGGCTTCTTGAGAACAGGGAGAAAATTTGCCTCCAAAATGCGTCTTCCAATGACACTGTTTGAAGGAATTTTATCTTCGTACTTCATCTTCTTCTCCATAAATTGTAGCAATGCCGTCGTCCGCTTACACGCTGCGTCACTGTTGACTGCATTTAGTCCTTGAATACTTTCGGCTCTTTCTGCAATCTCGTGCCAAGGAAGATAATCCGACACCATTCCAAGAGTCTCAAGTTTTGCAAGCCGTTGAGAGTTCAGGAAAGTATTTTTATTGCCACAAGGAAACCTTTCATCGCCAGGAAGAAAGAGATGGGCTGCTTCTTGGCCTGGATGTATGAGTTGAGATGGATACTTGAGAGTGTTACCAAATGGTGATGCTGGAATGCAAGCATGCGTCCTTATCAGGTCATTGTAGTTGATATCCAGAGCATGCAGCACTAGTGCATCTCTTAACTCTGGAGGTACAGTGGAGATTTTTGGGAAGAACAGTTCACGAAAAAATCTACCCTTGTTGTAGATTTTGGGTTTTAGTACTTCTCCAAGACCACAAAATTGGAACGAGCTTAGGACATCCACGGGAACATCAATGACCACTGCACTTTCTTTCATAAGCAGCTGGAAAACTGTGAGCGAGATATTTCCTATTAGCGGCTCGTTTCTAAAATCTGGATCAAGAAATGCAATTTGATCAATATTTAGCCAGTTCTGTCCGTCAGAAAACACAGAGCAATTTCCTCTAGCAACCTGTGTATAGAACGACTTCATGATTGGCCAGCAATTACGATAGGTCTCACAAGCTTTTGGCCACAACGAATGGAACTTGTAAGATCCGTCAGCCGAAGCAATGGACCTCAGATCCTCGAGAAGGCAGAGATAAGCAGAAGCAATAGAATCTTGCATAAGAACATTGTTCCAGTCCACTCCATAGCACTTCTTGTCATCTTCAAGTTTTTCCTGCAAATGACGTCTGTTAGCAGCTAATGCAAATGCTCCATTTATGTGAATAGGAAGGCCACTGTGAATTGGAAGTGGGAGGTAGCAAAACAAGATCCCATTGCCATCTAATCCATCAACTGTTTTCTTCACAGGCAAGGGCAAAATGGTGCCAGATGTATTTGGAACCAGCTGAACAGCTGCCCCCGCCGATGGGAGAAGGCTCAAATCATTCTTAGCAAATTTTAGAGCTTGACCATCACCCATGGAAGACGCCACAAGCCAGGTGCTACAATCCTTTTGAAAAGGTAAGTCACATGCGAAGAAACTCAGACCGTACTCCGTAAAACTGCACTTGATGTTAACCTTCATGGCCGATTTTATTAGTTTGGTTGGTGCTCCCTTCCTAAGATTTCGAGTTACCTGTGACGACACTTGAAGAAAATTGCACTGCTTCAAGAAATCCTTTTCCTCTGTGGCCAACTTCATTGTCGCGGCTGGTAGATTAACAGGGACAGAGAGGCTTCTAACTATTCCACCTTGTGCTAGTGACTTGCTTACTTGAAACAGTAATGTCGGCTTTTGGTCTTGACTGGCAGATGCTGTCAGGGAAAATACGCTGACATGGAGAACATTCTGTGTGAAGAGGAGTAAGGTTTTGGCTCCATTAACAAGCATTAGCAACAATTCTCGCATCTGCTGGTCATCGTATGGTAGCTTCTTGATCTCACTTCTCTTAGCTTGCTCGCTCGTTCTCAATGGAAAACGAAAAATGGTTCCATCAAATGAATTGTCTTCTTTATCAAGATGCAAATCACAGCCAACGATACCATTAAATGGCTTGAACTGATTGGTGAATTTTCGAAGCCTCTTCACATCCTTGTTGAGATCAATCTTAATTCCTGGCTTCCTTTTGTTCTTAATGGTCTTCCCGAGGTATGACGTGTGAGGATCAAAAATGACAAAATAGTTCCTACTACAGAACATGGACACATCTGTCAAATTGTACACCGCATTAAAGCCAAGTCCGAACCTGCCAATCTTTTCCGTTTTGTGCTCTTTTGTTGCCTCATTCAATTTTGCAATGTTCTCAAAGTCCTCATCGTTGAATTGAGCGTCATTGTAGACCCACAATGCAGGACCTTGACAACCTTTCATGCCTTCATCAATCAAGCAAGCCATGGCATCCTCGTTCGTCCTTTCATCATAGAGAAATCTCACCTCGGTGGCACCGGCATCGTCTGCATTTTGAACAAGTTCTTTTAGAACTGAAAATCCATCCGTGTACTCCTCCAGAAGTCGGTTCAGCCGAGTAGTAAGCTTCTCTTCCTGTCCAAACTCTTCTCGTTTGGACAGCTCGTCCGGGTCCAGCATTCGATTGGTGAGGCTTGGGACACCAAGACATTCAGCAGTACTTTTAGGGACACTGGGGTGTACATAAAAATAGTCCATGTCTTCATCGTCACCTTCTCTCTTCAGCCAATCGTGGTGGTAGTACATACAGCACTCCACAGGTTCAAGCCTTACATGCGAGTTGTCTTCAGTGTATGTTGGTAGAAAAATTTGCCCTTGTAGCTCCTCTGTCAACTGCTCACTTGCCAACTCATTCAGAATGTTGATGGATAACTGAAGATCGTGCTTTACTTCTAAAGCGCTGGACAGGACAAATCCTTCGTCATACTTCTCTTTAATCATGTGAAGGACCTGTACCAAAACGGTTGGATTACTGCTTTCCCTCATGCCAAAATGGTAAAACAGTTCAGCGTACTTAGCCATGTCGGGAGGAAGAGAACGAATGTAGGGTGTAAGATCAATGTGGGGCTTGCTGAAAAGCACATGGCTAGGTGAAGAAAAGCCCTCTCCATTCTAAACCCAATCAAATCCTTCTAAACAGTCAAATGCAGGATCCACACCAACATCCTTTGACGTTAGCGCTCGACTTAGCATCAAGTAAATTTCGTTTACCACAACCATGAAGAGGTGCTTCTTTTCTTTTGAGTACGATCTGATCACATTCTGCAAGTGCTGAATGACCT
Source organism: Orbicella franksi (assembly GCF_964199315.1). Taxonomy (NCBI): domain Eukaryota; kingdom Metazoa; phylum Cnidaria; class Anthozoa; order Scleractinia; family Merulinidae; genus Orbicella; species Orbicella franksi. Next base: position 8,832,026 of record NC_138149.1, read on the forward strand.
GGGAGACACCCGGTAGGTATTGACAGCCAAAATACATTGAAATTTGATTCGTTGGCTGTACTTCTACAAGAGGCATAACCGTTCCTACGAGGCTTGCAAAATACTGACTCTTCACTTCAGTTGGTTTGAAAAAGTGTTTGCCATTTTCTTCGCCTGCGTCAAACCATGCCAGTTCTGGAGGATAGTTAGGGGGCCTCTCTTGCAATTTTGAAACCCAGGGAATGTCCTTCAGAAGCGATCCTAGTGGTTGTCCATTGACTGACTCCGACAATTTTTGGGGATTGTCTCTGAGGAACTCCAAAACTGCTCTTGACTTCTGCTCTGCGGTTGGAAGGTGAGTAAGCCCACTTACTAATTTCGCACTTTGGTACAAATCGTATCCAGTGATGTTGTCCTCGCTTTTCATTCCAAGTTCTTCTAACATGACGAGTACAGAACGTTCGTTGAACGCGACTGTTGGGAAAACATCTTCATTGACAAATAATTTCTTCAGGATCAACTTTCTGGGATTAAAGAGGTCTGATGCTCTTGCACGCCCTCCATGTTTGGAGACAAAGGGCAAGACCTGTAATTTCTGTTTGAAAGTGGCATTTCTGCGAATTTCACTAGTGTGGTTTTCCAGTACATAAGTCATGAGTTTGTCAATCTGCTCTCCAGAGTACTTTCCTCCTTGTATGTCTGGAAACACTATTTGGCAGAGTAACTCGGTTGGCGTTAGAATCTTGACGTCTCATAAAACTGCTAAAGACTTGGAATCGTGCTCGCCAATGTCAATCAGCTCTCGTACAGGTGAAACCGGAAGAGAATCAGCAACCGCTGCGCAAAGGCCCTCCATCTTTGATACGAACTTCTTGGACAGCGTCTGAAAAATGGGAAGCGAACACAGCAGATTGTACTCCGCTTGTCCTACATATGACCGTCTCACACGGGCAAGAAATGACCTGAGGAGGTGCTTGTCGTTAGCAGATAATATCTTGCGCACGATTTCTGGAAACTTTCCAGCTGCCATCTGGCCAGAGGAAATCACCATTGCTTTCAAAACGCCATGTGCAGACGGTGGATGTACAAACGCCCCCAAGACAGCGGGATGGTGTCTTATATAGGCTGGGAAATCATTCATGATAATTACACCAAGCTTACTCAAAACATTTGTCAGTGTATCGTCGAGGCAATCATCATTTAGGCGTTTGACAACAACTCTAGAAGGGCGGCAAAGTCGTGCCAAGGTTACAGGTGTTTGTACTAGGCTGAGTGGAATCAGAGGCAGTTTTCCAAGGCTCTGAATATCTTCCTCTGTTGTAAAATGTTCCTGTAGATATCTCCAGACAACCTTGATCCAGTCTCTCGGAGGATGATTTTGATTCCTGTCATCGGGGAACCACGAAATGGTATTACCCTTCTTCCACTCAGCCGGTAGGGCCTCCCAGAGAAGAGACGGTACATCATCCTCGCACAATAGCCGTAATTGTGTGATTTCTGTGAAAAAAGCATGACAACATAAAGAGTGACAGTCTTCTTCCTGAAACGCGCAATATTAGGACGTTTTTCACCGTTTTTCACCGTTTTTCGCGGTGGCCTTATGGTTAGTGCGCTCGTCTCCAGATCGAGCGGTCCGGGTTCGAGCCCTGGCCGGGGACATTGTGTTGTATTCTTGGGCAAGACACTTTACTATCACAGTGCCTCTCTCCACCCAGGTGTATAAATACGTACCGGCGAACTTAATGCTGGGGGTAACCCTGCGATGGACTAGCATCCCATCCAGGGGGGAGTAGAAATACTCCTAGTCGCTTCATGCTACAGAAACCGGGATAAGCTCCGGCCTGGTGGGCCACTTGGCTCGTATGCACACTGTACCTGTACCTGTACATTTCACCATAATAATGTAAAACCAACGAAAAAGAATTGATTAAACGATAATAACCGGCATGCCTCAGTCGTCTTTGTTACAATTTTGGTAAGTTAATTCGTTGTAAGGCCGTTTTTCTTTACACTGTGCCATGCGACTTATGAAAGGAATGCCATTAACTACTGTAGATATTAAAAGAAAGAATAAAAAAATGCACGGTAAGATAAAACCATACTCGAATCCAAAACAAAATCATTTTACCTTGATCACCTGCATCGTTCAGCTTCCCAATGACGTCCGTATCGAGTGTTTCATCGAGGAAACGGTGTTCTAGACCAGGAAAAAGTGCTCGGGGATGATTACGCGAGCAGATATAAATTCGCTCTCCCTGATCTGAAAATTTTGTGAAGGCGCCATCGAAGAGGGGCAACAACATCAAGGCGCAGAGTTTGTCATATTTGCGGTCTTTAAGACAAAACTGAAGGAGGAGTAGTTTCTCTCGTCTATCAAGGTTCTGGTAACAAGAAGGGACTTGCTTCAATGCTGCTCTTGTGCCACTGGGTGTGATATTCTTTACAGTAGTCCCTGCATAGAACAAAATGGCGTCCGTGACGTGACTGGGTACTGAGACGACAGGCACATCAGCTGCTAGTAATACTCGCTGAAGCAGCTCTTTAGGTTCATCTTTAGACAGCAGGTCAAAAACGGCTTTCTGTACTGTCAGCCATTGCCCAAAATGTACCGGGGTGTAAACAACTTTTTTCTGCAGTAGCAAGTGAAACAATGGATCTCTTATCTTCTCCCACTTTGGGTCAATGGAGCTGATGTCTGGCCATGCCCTGTAAGAAACAAATAAGCGTCACACTGCAGTAGTTCCCTCGTTTCGATACCAGCATAGCAAGCAAGACTCTTCTCAAGAGCCATGCTTGCTATACTACCTGTGCCTTGTAGACATTTTTGAAATTACATTTATTTCTAGGCGCAATATCTGATTTCGTTCCTCTCCAAGAATATCGAGCGTGGGCTCGATGAACAGCGGCAGCCAATTTCAACTTCGATACACTTCATACTCCGTGTTCCAAAGAAATAATAGTTTTAACAAGTCTTGACTACTAAAAAAACGACAAACTACTCGTTCGTGGAAACAAAATGGGTCCAACAATACTAAGAGCTTATCTTGTGCTAACAACCACTGATTACTTCTGGGCATAAAATTAACAATCTATAAGTCGCGTGAAAGCACGTTTAAGAGCCAGCACTGAACGAATATTTTGTAGCTGGAGTTATACTTATCAAAGCGCATGACAGTTATTATCCGAGTAACTTCTCAGACAAAATAACACTTACTTAAAGATGGATGTCTTTGGCACGAAAAGCGATTTCTTGTTAATTGCTTCCAAAATCATCGTGGCATACGCTCTGGGTATGGCCTCCTCGAGAAGACATCTGTTCCATAGTAACGACTTGTCTGTCAGCTGCCGACCACTCATCTCTCGATCCTCTTGATCCGCATTTGGAGATTTGATATAACGCCTGTTCTGACTCAAAGCAAAGAAGCCGTTAACGTGTACTGGCAAACCTGTTAAGCTCTTCTTCTGCACTGGCAGAGGCAAGAAGCAGAACACGTGGCCTTTGATGCCGGGCGTTTGCAGTTTGGGACCTGTTGGCAATGCCATGGCGACACCTACTGTGGGTAGATAGTTAAGCTCTTTATCTGTCATCAGCCTCTTAAACCTCATAGAAACCTCCCCTCCACAAAAGTAATTGGTAACGAGGAAAGAATGCTGCTTCACGGGCGAGCCTAACTTTACTGTCTCTATCGTGACAGGGTAGGTTACAGTGACAGATTCTGTCATCACTTTTCCAGGTGTGACCTTTGAGAGAAACTCCTTTCTCTTCGCTAGAACTATTTTGAGACTTTGATCGGCGATTCTAACTTGAAAAGTCCTTTCAGGATCAGACTCTGATTCTTCTCTAACATACAGCTCGATCGATTCCAGGTGTTGAAGAAACAGGAGAACCAAGTGAGCATCAGCCTCAAAACTTTCAAACAGTGTATCCATCTTCTCAGTAGAATAGAGTGTTTCTGACAACTCGGATGGTCTGGTCCTGAAAGGGAAACGGAACAAGGTGCCATCGTAAAATCCCTGGGAAAAAACATCTTCCGTACAGTCAAAGATTCCCTTGTAAGGAAGGAACTGGTCTGGTATTTCGTCCATCTCTGCGCGGTCCTCATTGAGTCGCCAGCGTTTTCCTGTTCTTCTGTGGCGCTTGTCAGAAAAGTGAACACCATGAGGGTCAATGAAGCCAATTTGGGAATCACTGAGTAAACTTGGTAAATCTGAGATAGAAGAGCAACACAAACATAACTAAGAGGACCACTATGGTGTGAAGGGCTTTCTTTTAAGTAACGAAATATTGAATTCAATCTTCAAACAATTGTTTCACTTTTCTTAACAAAATAGGCCACTTTAACTAAAAAATGACAAGAATTGTAAAGGTTTCTTTTTGTAGCTATGTTGGAAGTTCACCAGGTTCAACAAATAAATGTGAGTCTTTAAGCAGGCTCTCAGCTTCAGTTATGATTAAGAGGGCGCATATGTGTAGACCTATTTGTTACTCTGTAAACCTTAGATTCTCTGTGATTTCATATCACTGGATGATTTTTAGTATGGCGTTCAAAAGACGTGATTTGGTCGTAGATCTCTGAAAAATTCTTTGCGTTAAGTAGGTTTGAAATGTTAATCTTAGTTAGGCCCGGTCCAAACGCCACTCCACTCATGTGCCGAACCAAACTTGATTAAGTTCGACTTTAGAGCGACTTTGGAGCGACGGCTGGTTCAGACGACGTACTTGCGTCGAACTTAATTTGGAAAGCCGTTGGTAACAATTTTCGACAAGAAAATATGCATTCTGAATTCAAGAACTCTATCCAAATAGAAAAGCTGTCACTAACATTTCGCTGTTATAGCAGTATTTAGGGAAGCAAATTCAAACTCTAGGTTCAGTGTTTAGACAGGTTTTCTCCCAGTTAATTCAACTTGTTAAAGGGAAATCTCATAAGCTGGGCTATTATCACGAAGAAAGAGCAAAAAATGAATTTACGCTAAAGAAACTCGCTTATACAGTCACGTTTCTCCTAAATCAAAGGCATATTTTGTTGTCTTTATTTTTAGCGACGACGTCGAGCTTCATGCATGACTGGTCACGTCACTCAATTTTGAGCCAATCACGAGTCCCGTTATATGAAAAATACATTACAGTAATTTATGCATTAGGTTCGACACATGACGAGAATGCCGTATGAATCAGCTGCCATTCCAACGTCGCATGGTGCGACAGACCCTGCCGAATTTAATGTTGTTTGCCGCACCAAACCTAACCTGCCGAACCAAACTGATCCAAACGCCGCTTTTCTGCCGTACTTAACTCATCAGTTAGGTTCGGCGCATGAACGTAACAGCGTTTGGAACGGGCCTTACCTATCTACCATATTAAAAACGTATATAAACTCTAAAATTTATTAAGATTGTACTGGAGCTGCATGTACCTGTCATGTGAAATACAGACTTGAATCCAAGACCAAAACGGCCGACTTTCATTGGATCTTCCACTTTGATGCTATCACAGACCAGACGAATATCCCTCCAGTCTTCTCTTGTAAACCGTGCGTTGTTGTAAGCGTAAAGCGCTGGGCCCTGTTTGAACATTTCAATGAAAGATATATGAGGAAGTCTTCTGTGACACTAGGAAGAGACTTGTATCTTTTTGTAACGTCCCCAAACGCAACTTGTGTAGTCATGTCAACCATTACAGTATGCCGTACATATTGGCAGATTTTCCCCTTACGTTATCAAACAATATCAGAGAAAACTTTACGCTCTTTAAGCCTCAAATATGTCTATGTATCTATAGTTTCTCCAAAATAAAATTGGATGAATGCACATTTTTCTGGTTAAAGATCTGTTTGTCAGACATAAACGGAAACCATATTCTTCCGTTTAGGAAAGTACCAAGGACACGCTCCTGTGCATGACATTGAAAAGCCAAAACCCCAAAGGCTTTGACCATTAAATTAGAAGAAACCCTAAGTATTATGACCTAGTTTTGTCAAAAATTACTGTGAAACTGAACTGAGCTGTTATTGTGAGTTATCCATTCATAAGGTTTCTGGATTTTAGCACAATAATCACTCTGTCTTGAACAATTCAGTGAGTTTTTTCTACGTGGTCTTCGGTGCGCGTTTTAAATTTTGCGAATTTGCAACGTTACTAAGTCATAACTTTTGTTCATTTCGATCAAAAATGAGACAAAACCATGTATTCACCTGAAATTGTGCGAGGTCCTCATCAAAAAGATATTCTGTGTCATGGCTGTGTTTGTCGTGCAAGAGTTTCATTCGACTGGCATTTGCATCCTCAGCATTTTGAATCAATTCCTAGACACGAGAGGCGTGAGAGATAAACAATCGTAAATTGTACATATACTACCACAGGAAAAACCGTAACATCTAACGCGAAAGTGTATAAATTTCTCATATACAGAGCCTCGTTGGTTTTTATCATGAATGCGAAGTTGACATGGTAATTCAGTTCTTAATTGATCCATGGTAGTCCAGCTTGCTATGTGTTGTATTGTTTGACAGAACGATTATATCGTGATATTTGCAAACCATACTGTAGCAGATAGAAGGAAGGAAATTCTGTTTCCCTGCAATCTACATGAAAGTATTTTGTTTTACCTTCAGTATCTGTCCATCATCAGGATACTGATCTAGGATGGACCTCAACTGTTGGATGAATCAAATCGAACCCATCGTCATCATTGTTCGCTGAGCAACAAATTAAAGAAACAGGCATTAGAGGAAAGTTTCAAAGAAACCAAACACAAAGACCTGGCCTAAGAAATGTCGGAACTACCAAAATTGTCACTTCAGTTACGCTTTCTCGTTATCTTATAATACTGGTACATCTGGACTTACATATCCATAGACTATGGATTGACGAAAGACGTCTCTATAACCTACGTGTACGCATTAATTCCTGAAAACTATTATTTAAGAATGCCTCTCTGTATCTAAAGCCTATGGTTCCTTCAAACTTTGGTCCAGTACTTTTCATTGCTGGGTTCCCTGAATAGTTCATGTAGTGTTCCTGCCATTTAGTTCCTGCCTATGAGCCACGTGACTTTTTCGAGTGTGTATGTGATGGCGAACGTTGGCAAAACGATGTAGTTTTGTGTGCATGCGATTCACTCGAAGTAACGACGGATAAGACGGATAAAGACGCGGACGATTGATGGAATTGTGTACAAACAAACAAAAGCGTCTCATTGGAGTACTAGTCAAATTAAAGTCAGCGGAACAAGAGAGACTTGCCTATTGAAACTGAGGGAATTGGAAATTGGCTCTTACAGTTACTTTGATTTGCTGAATTACACAAGCTGTTTGGAATTTGTTTGGCTTTAAATCGTCATTCTTCGACCATCATTTCGTTTCTGTCGTTGGTTTTTGATGCCGGCATTATTTTGTGCCCAATTGTGGTTTTGAGTTCTTCGATTGTTGGTGGCGATGGATTTGTTTGTCGAAACTACAACTTCGATATTGATTGTTCAGGATGTCGATGTGGAATCTTTCAAGCGATGATGACCAAATCACGGCACTTGAACACGCGGAAATTCCAGATGAAAAAGCGATGCGTGAGCCTCAGGCCTGTTCTACAATGTTAGGAGCCTATGGAAACAAGTCGGGCTACTCTACAAGAGAAAACAGAGTGATCGATTCTGCTATCGAAGTTGATATGCATGTTTCAGAATGGAGAAGGAAACTTAAAATTGGACTGGACTGCTATTGAAAGGAGACAACCACAGCTAACCCAAAACGAAAAAGGTAGAGAAACAAGCTCAAAACAGAAATACAGCCATGGATTTCCAGCATTAGAACACTTATGGGACTTGGTAAAAATTTGGAACTAGTTGGTGAGGAATCTGTGAAATGAAATGAGTGGTTTAAAGAGTTTGGTGATCTTCATGAGGAGAAACAAGAACTTGTCACTGAAGAAGAACAAATACCTGACACTCAAGTGTATGACAACCTGCATACTGAAGTAGAGCTTATTCGTGAAACTGTCCAGAAACGGGTGATTGATGCTGGTCGACGCATTAATGAGGAAAAGAAGTCAACGAAGTCGAGCGAAAAAGCAAAGAGCTCTAAAGCTTCACATGCATCAACCACCTTCTCTAGAGCCAGGACTCTCCAAGCCAAGGAAAAGCAAGCAGAGTTACACGCGAGGATTGCTTAACTTTGGAACGCTGAAGCTGCGAGGAAAGAAGAAGAAAGGGCAAGGCTACGGGCAGAATTTGCAGCTGTCGCTGCTATTAGGACAGTCTACGAACATGCAATTAAAAAAAATAGGGAGCAGTATTTGAGCTCTGATGACCCTGGCGATGACCCAGAATGCTACCATTGGCCTGACTCGCATGGACTACACCCACAGGAAACATTTTTCAAGGAAGGCCACAGCAGTCACAGAGCACGGGATGAAGAATTATTGAAACATTCAACTGCACCTAATGCAGCAGCAGAACAACTGAAAGATACCTTATATACAAAGACACCAGAATTTACCTTGCTTAACCTTGCTTAAGCTCCATTTGATGGTGATCCATCTCGGTATCTGCGGTTTAGAGCTAATTTCAGAGACCAAGTAGAGAATAGAGCCTAACTAACTGATAGTGAGAAAATGAACTATAATATGGATGGTAAGGATGGAACGTAGTGACGAAAAATTTGCTTCTAATACATCACTCTTCTGCTGTTCCGAACATTTCCCATCAAACGATTATGGCAGTAGACATGATCTTGTTAGGAATGCAGTTCCTTCTATTTTTCCTTGGACGGTGGATCACGGTCCATTTCAAACTCAAAACATGCTAGCCTTATTCAAGTTCCAAGTTATCACTAGTGTCAGATAGAACTGAGAAGGAAAAACGATGAAGACTTTCCTTTACATTCGAATCGAGGAGAATGAACCTCTTTCCCTTACAGACCTTCCAGTCGTATATAAGCTTTATAAATGTGACTTGTGACCTGGTGTTACGTTCAGGTCAATCATAAAGGGCGCTGCTTCAATTGAATAGCATTGAACTGGTATAACAGTGAGAATTTCAAGCTAGAAAACATACGCTGTCAACGGTGCAGAAACAATCCACGAATAAGAAACATTGCAACAGAAACAAATCACTTGGTGAATAAATATTTTCCGACTTGGGCACAAGCAACTAACAACGCTTTATATACTGGTCAGCGGATGTAGAAAAAGTTAATAGGAAGAAAGGCGTAGGAGGTTGGCTGTGCACCGAACTGTATTATGGTAGAGGTAATTAACCAATCAGGAGCGTGTATTTTCTTGTGAGTCGATTTGGAAGGAATTGTCGCTCGAGGGATCAAGAGGATTTCTTTGCGTGTTTTCTCGGCATTAACAAGTTTGGTGATCCAGCTGCTTAACAGAAAAGAAAGGAAAGGATCTAAAATTTAATGTGTCGCTTCCCTGGACCATTTTTATGACGCCTGTTATTATTGCTTCATTTGAGCCACGGTAGAATTTGAAAGCTCTCAAAATAGCCAACTTTAATCTCACTAAGCAAGAAAATGAATTATGTACATGCATATGTACAAGATACACTGTATATATGTCTGCAGGGGTGTCATTAAGGGCTGGTCGCTGGCCGAAACAGCCGGCTACTGGCCAATCTTTAGCCATCTACTTTTGTCTCACTTTTCCATTAATTTTAAAAAGAAACTTAAAATAATGTAACTTTAGATCCCGCAAAGATATTGTAGTAACACATCCAATTCAAATGTCCAAGTCAAAGTGAAAATGCATTTCAAGCGTTTTAAACATGTTTACCGATGAAATACCAGGTGAGCTTTCACACGAAAACATATCTTCACACTTGAGAATAACATGCCATCTTCATATGTGAAAAGATCACCATTACTATGGTTACATAATAAATGGTACCTTTTGCAGCAAAAGTGAAATGGTTTGGGATTTCATTGGTGTTTATATAATAAATAGAACATTACATGGCCACTTAGAGACAAACATTTCACTTACTCATGAAATATTCCACAACACTTGAAGAGAAATTTCTTATCTCCATACGGCCATGTACATGTAATATCCTCTATTTCCCAGGCATGTGGAAGTTGTGGAGTGGTAGGAGATCAATGGGTGGTGAAATGCTGAGTGCACTTTCACAAGGCTAGATCCCAGGCTTCCACATGTGCCAAAATGGCATCCATGCCAAAGAAATCGAGGGGGTCATGGTTTTTTTTTCCTTGTTGTTTTTTGTTTTCTTTTTGTTTTTTGTCAGTCCACCAAGCATAGCAAAGGTAATTAAAGATACATTGCAAGCACGATTTTCTGATTGAGACTGTTGAAATTTTGAGTAAAAGAACAGCTGTTCAACAAAAACATGGAAATTATATTTAATAGTCATGAATAGCTATAGTTTGGCTTGGTTTGGCTTTGTTTTGGAAAAGACAATGACAGATAGGATTCTGAAATAGAATTTGTCTACTGATAAAAAACATTCAACAGTCAAGTCAATTATTATCATTGTCTTGATGTGACGCTATGTTCACTGAGCGATTAACACAATCTGAAAATATTCAAAGTACACAACCTGCTACTAAGCAGCCATTACCCCTTCTAAGTGGCTGCCTCCCATTTCCCCAACGGTGTGAGGGGGGAGTGAGGGTAGGGTTTGACTGCATTATAATTGCCAAAAAAAAAGACTTTTTTAAAACTAACCTTTAGATGTATCTTTCTCAAAGTCTGCTTTGAATGATTTATACTCTTCTTCTGAAATTGTTGTTTTCAGGTTCAACTCAGCAACGTTAAATTCTGTCGAGATCTCTTCTGTGACAAAGACAATGACAGATAAGATTCTAAAACAGAATTTGACTACTAATAAAAACATTCAACACACAAGTCATTTATTATCATTGCCTTGATGTGACTCTATGTTCACTAAGTGATTAACCCAATCTACAAAATATTCAAAGTACACAACCTGCTAAGCAGCCATTACCCCTTTTAAGTGGCTGCCTCCCATTTCCCCAATGGTGTGGGGTTCGGGTGGAGGGGGGGGGGGGTTCAACTGCATTATAATTGCAAAAAAAACTTTTTTAAAACTAACCTTTAGATGAAGGTGAATAATCAACATGACACGAGCGTGGGACAAAGAAAAATTCTGAGTCCTTGACAGGAATCGAACCCATGACCTCCCGAACACCGGGCGGGCGCTCTATCCACTGAGCTACGAGAACTCATGGAGAGCAAGGTCATTCAACTGAGTTCATGTATGATAGATGTCCTGCATACTGCTAGGATCAACGCTATCAAATTCGTCGTGAGTAGTGATAAGTTAATAAAGATCGTGAATTTTAACCTTTAGATGTATCTTTCTCAAAGTCTGCTTTGCATGATTTATACTCTTCTTCTGAAATTGTTGTTTTCAGTTTCAACTCAGCAAGGCTAAATTCTGTCGAGATCTCTTCTGTGACAAAGACAACGACAGAGAAGATTCTAAAATAGAATTTGACTACTGATAAAAATATTCAAAACGCAAATCATTTATTATGATCATTGTCTTGATGTGACTCTATGTTCACCAAGCAAATAACCCAATCTAAAAAATATTCAAAGTACACAACCTGCTACTAAGCAGCTATTACCCCTTTTAAGTGGCTGCTTCCCATTTCCCCAACAGTGGGGGGCGGGGGTTCGACTGCATTATAATTGCGAAAAAAAAAAAACTATTTTAAAACTAACCTTTAGATGTATCTTTCTCAAAGTATGCTTTGCATGATTTATACTCTTCTTCTGAAATTGTTGTTTTCAGTTTCAACTCAGCTAGGCTAAATTCTCTCAAGATCTCTTCTGTGGCAAAGCTTCTTTGAATCACTTCACCAAGATGGCCAGATGAATAATCTTCCCACAGTCTCTCCAAGATTTGGAGTGAATCACACTTCACTGTTATCAGCAAACTTCCTGTACGAACATCTGCAACAAGACCTCCAATTTTTTCCAGGTAAGTCAAAAAATCATCACAGTCATCCTTGCAACTAAATGGTTTCACGCGAAGGTAGTTGGTAGCAATTAAACGTAAGACTTGTCCTTCTGTAGGAATGGAATTGGGTGTTTGGGGAGCTTCAGCATTTGCACATGAAGACTGGTTCTGTCCTGATGACACAGGTCCTGCAGATACACCATGTTGCCCAACATTTCCTGATCCCCCTGATTCTACGGTTGAAACAGGAGTTCTATCCTGTGTGTTGTGTTCTGTAGGTGTCATGGTTTCCACATCAATCTTTAATTTCAAAGCTGATGAAAAAATTGTTTTTTAATAATTGCACATATTAGTTTTTAAATCCTTTATTAGTTGTTATATATTTACTTTTGTTATCAGGCAGACATGTCAAGGGAATTATTATAAGCAAATGGTCAATAATATAATTATATACTTTTTTTTCCCTGTAACCCACTAGGAAAAATTAATGAACATCTAAACAAATGATTCTTCCAACTAGCGCTTCCTAAAATATTAGAACCAGTAGGGAGAACTGGTGTAAACGTACATGAATGTTGAATTCTCAACAAAATGCATTTAATTAAAGCCCAGTTCAGACTCCGTAATTCACATGAGCAGAATCAAATTCAATGAATCAAGTTCATATAAAGTACAGTGTCTGAATCAATTGGAAACAGCAGATTGAATTCGCATAGACTTCGCTGTTTTTCACCCCTGGCACAGCCAGGAATAACAGCTCTGGACCAGATTCAATTCAGATACTGACCTTTAAATAAGCCGAACCAATTATATTGAAGGGATGTGTGGAGTAAAGCCCTAAGTGACTTTTGGAAAATTCTGAGGTAGGCAGGATTGAAATTCATGTACTTACCAGCTACGTGTATTTTCACAGTTTACTCTGGTCTTAATTATTGTCTAGAAAGAACTCTTAATTATTACCAAGTTCTTTTTAGACAATAATTAAAACCAGAGTAAACAGCAACAATGGCTGGAATCTATTTCAATATTGGTTACCTCAAAGTTTTCCAAACGTCACTTGGGGCTTTATTTCACACACCCCTTCAATTAATTTTAATTCATGTATTTGTAATGTATTTTTAAGACCTGAGCATGGACAAAAGACATTAGTATACATTGTACATCAGTGCATTAAAATGGCAGCTTGGTGGGTTTCACTCCTTAGAGAAGAGGTTGATATGTGCAGTCGGTATTTTCCTGTTTTTGTGTGCAAACTTGCTGCCACTAGCTTGGTAAACAGCATCAAATTTAATGTGCATTCATCATGGTTTATCAGTTGTTTTGTCCTAGCGGTTAAAGAGGTTAAATGCAGTTTGCAGTTTGCTTTCAGTTTCACAACTGACCAAAAAGCACTTTTATCTCCTACTGAATTTCGTTCAGTTGGAATTACTGGTAAGATCCACACCTCAATGAATTCAGCTTATCCAAATTAATTTAGTTTGAATTTGCTTGAGCTCATGTGAAGTACAGTGTCTGAACCGGGCATAAGGCCTCAGGTTGAAATCATCCATTTTTTTTCCCTCCACCTTGTCACGTACTGGATTTGTTCCCAAATCCAATTCCTCATATCAGAGGTTGGGATTCAATCTGCCATGTTTTACACAAGAGTGTGGTTACCAATATTATGCATGAGCAGACCATTATAAGTGCCAGCTATTTCAGGGATCCATATTCGCAGGGATCCATATTCGCAATCATCCAGTCGTCCATGACGACTAAAATATCGTAGGGACGACCAAATCAAGACAGAAACTCATCCACTGGACGAGTTTAGTTTGACTCTACCAGAAAAAAAAAAAAACATTTCTTTAATTTTTTTATGAGTTCCCTGTATCCTGATCACTCGTCATTCATTTGGAACTTTTAAAAAACAGAGAACGAGTTACAGCTTTCTTTTGCGGTAAAATCATCATTTTGGTCCACCATCATGCATGATTTGGTATTCTCCATGAATGAAATCATTGCAGTTGCAATTTTCAATTTGTCAACTGCTGATGCCCTGTACTGCATCTGCATCCACAAAAACATGTGGCACAATTGCATCAACTGTTTTGATCAGGATACATGTATGTTGTTTAGTAAATATGTTGACACTTTGGAAAAACAAGCCAAATACGAGAAGGAAGAGTGAGAGCATCCCTTTCTGCCTTCATGGCAGTCAAAGAGGCCTTGGCTTTCATTTGTACTTGGATTTTCTATGTCTGCTCACAGCCACAACTACGGACCTGATGTATTGGGAGACTGATAATAAAAAAGTAACCTTCCATTTACATACTGTTTTGTTGCCAGTCTTCCCTGTTGAACAGGCAAGTAAAATTTTGCCAGGGCAAGTATGTCATCTGGCATACTTGCCCAGCTGATGACTTGATGAGAAAAACAAATATAGATCCCTGTTATTTGCAGGTCACATGGCGGGCTCTTGGCCAGTGAAAAGGAAGAGGTAAAAGCACCGGCTGATGAAAACTAAAATTTATGATTGTCCTGCTTTCTAATCAAAACCTTGATGAACAGGTACATCATACCATTAGCATCAGACTGTTATGCGGAACACTGACCTTGAGAGAGTCAGTTTTAGCAGCTTTCATTACTCTGATTAATAAGTCTACATTGTAGCAACCTAGAAAAAAGCATAATAGTGGAACAGGAAGACATAGTAAACATACCATTTAAGCTTTCCACTAAATTCTGGATCATCCTTTTGAGTCTCTCACATTCATTGCCCCAAGGGTAAGTTTTATTGTAGTTGCCTCTTAGCAGCCTCGCACTGTTTTTTCTCTCTCCTGGACTTTGGCTGCACAGTTGTTGGATCCTTCGAGCCCACTCTTCAGGGTCATTTGATTCAACAATGACAGAGTTCCCACCTTCTACTTCATGCAGAGCTTCAGCTATTCCTGATTCACCTACAACAAGAACAGGTATACCAGCAGAAATAGCTTCCAGGGCAACCAATCCAAACCCCTCCGTACGCGATGGAAGTGCAACCATATCAGACTCATGAAACATCATTTTAAGTTCATCTTGCTTATTGCAGTAACTGCGGATTGTTATTTGGTTGCGGCTTATACATGTTTCCTCAAGAAACCATTCTTCTATTTTTCTGTGTTCACCAGGAGATGAGCCAACAAATGTTAGCTCAAACATCTTGTCAAGTGATCCTATGGCATTTGCAACAATGTCATAACCTTTGAGGGTGAGATCTTCAAAACTTGCCCGACCAAACATAAAGACCTTGAAATTCGTTACCACTGATCTATCCAGCTGTAATGACTCGGTGAAAAACTTTTGCAAAATACCAGGAGTGATTCTCTCGACCACAACATTTGGAAGGCTTCTTTTGTACTTCTGTTGTAGCCGTGATCCAACTGCGACAACTACATCTGCTGCTCTACACAGCTCAATTTCACTTTTATGTTTCTTTTCATTCTCTTCGATTGTATCGACAGTAGCACTCTGGGTTGCCTTGAACTTTCCAAGGTCTTCACAAAACACATGGACAAAATGCATCCACTTGCAGTTTGCGGTTTGGACAATACAATAGGCAGGCGTACCAAACTTTCTTCCGTGGCCTACCACGATGTCCGGATTCCGAAGTTCCGGCGGTGGAATTTTCAGCCAATCCTGATGATCAGTCGATCCAGGAATACTCTTGGCAGTGATCAAATTCACTCCATGTTGTCTGGCGTCTTCTCTTCCCAGTTCGTCGCTTTGGGCAACGTAGCAATGAACTTTGATGCTGTCGCTTGCTGTTTTTGCCAAATTAACAGCAAATTCTCTGTTGAAAGTGGACAGACCACCTTTTGCAGACCTCCACTCGTCACAGAGAAACATAACATCGATACACTTCGAATGTTTCCGCCGTTCATCGTTACTTGCCGCACTCAAGGTTTGTTCGCAGGCCATTATGCGCACGACTGAGCTTCCTCTCACCAGTTAATGACTCTTCCTTTGTACCGTTGCAGTTATGTCCTATGTAGCAGACATGTCCTCTGACGTAAGGTGATATACGGAGCCAATCATATCATGCGTTCTATCCAATAACACGCAGCATAAGACTGGTAACTAAACTCCGTTGCAGTTCGGTCTTCGAGCAAAACTGATTTTTGGAGGGGTAGCGTACGGAAGCAATATTTGACTTTGTATGTCTTTACTCTGAACCAGAGTGACTCTGAACGTAAATATGCAGCGACTATTTGCAAGAATGGCATTTACCTCACAAGATTTCTATCGGAAATTGACCGCTTAGTGTATTTTCAGTTTCAAATTCAACATGAAAGTTCGATCGAAGATTTAAACAGTGGTTGCTCTCCGGTTTGCGAACTGCGTGTTCCCGGCCAGCCAATATTAAACTCCGCGCTTTGATTATCCTCAAATTATTCAGATCGTTTAATGATATTACAGAGGCAAAACGCTGTGCTGTAAAACTACCACTCAATCTGCGTAATATTTCTCTATTCCCAATCTTGTCACTCACACGAAATCCGGTTCGCGAAAGCCCTCTTCTCAGTATAAGTTTGTTGAGGCTGACTGAACCTTTTTGGGTAAGCCGTCTCCTGTAGCATCGAACATTTATTACAGAAATTTTCTTGTCGAGTAGATTTTTATGGCCGGAGTGCTTTCTAACTGTTCCTAGTTCAGCAGTAGTAGTCAAAAAACCACAGAGCACTTTGTGACCTATTGAAAACACCACAGAGCGCTTTGTGGCCTACTCAAAACACCATAGAGCGCTTTGTGGCCTATTCAAAACACCACAAAGCGCTATGTGGTGTTTTAGTGATGTTAATATTGTTAATATAGTTTAATGTAGCCGGCACGTGCTAGCATCATATCACATTGTACACTCGCTTATCGCTGTTAAGTTCGATCGCTTAGCTGTTTTCTCTCTTCGACTTGTACCGGTTCGTTTCAACGCAATGTCTTCGAAAAGCAAATCCAAACGCAAAAATAAATGCCCCGGTTGCGGAACACCGAAAGATAAGCACGATTTTGCAGCAATGGGAAAACACTGCGAAGGACCCGAAGAACGAGATCCTGATAGCGACGGCACCATGGAGGAGTCGCCCGTCGAAGAGGAGAAACAACTCGCTCCTGATTCTGGCGATGAGCAGGACGCCTTGCTCCAAGCCATACGAGCTTTGTCGAGCCAAGTGGAAGCCTTGCAGCTCGAGCAGCAAACACTACGCGACACTGTAACCGAACTAACCACAACCAAGGATAAAATTGGGGGCGGTGCCTCAACACACGAACCGTCCGCTCGCGCCGACAACAAAGACAACAACTCCCCCATCCAGATGACACAGCAACCTCCATCTGGCTCACACAGTGGCTCTGGCCAACCAATGGCAGGTACCGTACTTAAAGCCGTAAAAGCTGGCGCTTATGTTGATTTTCTCGATCTCCTTCCCCGCCTCAAAGTTAAGCCCGACACATGTGGCGATGTTATCTCTGGAACCGGCGATCGGAAAGCAAGCGCGACCCAGAACGTAACTATCGAATCGTTCGACTCGTGGCTCGAGGCGTGGAACATTTATGAGGCGCTCGTGATGGATGTCTCACCACTTCGTTACAAGGAACTCGCCCGCTACCGTGACGTGATTCAAAAAGCGAACAGGAAATTCGTGTGGAGCGCCGTTTACAATTAGGATGTCCAATTTCGTCTCAGCCAAACTCTAAATACCTCTGCACGCTTCGACACCGTTGACACGACGTTGTACACAACAATTCTCGACTCGTCCGCCGTCAGGAGAGAAGGCGTCTCTTGTCAGCGTTGTAAATCCCCGAATCATTTGGTGCGTGATTGCCTTTTTCGTGCGAAAACCGCGTTGGAGGAAAATCAAGGCGCGAAGAAAATTAGCTCGCGCCCGCGCCCAGACGCAAGCCAGCAAAATTACGCCTGGAAATACGACAAGTGGTTCACAAGCAACGGCAAAGAAGGCTGCAACTTGTTTCAGCGCAATTCTTGCCAACAAGGAACTGAGTGCAAGCGCGCCCACGTTTGCAAGGCTTGCCGGGGGGAGCACTCTCTGGCCGATTGTAAATACGTTACCGGACATTAATTCACCCTTCAATCTTGATACCTGGACGGACTGCTTATCACGTTACCCTGATCAAACGCTTGCAAATGATTTATTACACGACATTCGTTCTGGAGTAAACATCGGTTTCTCCGCAAACCGTTACAGTCAGATCTATGATAACCATTTATCAGCATCAACAAACCCCGAGGCGGTGGCGAGAGAGCTGGAACGCGAACTTTGTCTTAATCGTAAGATTGGTCCTTTTCTTACACCGCCCTTTGCTAACTTTGTCGGATCGCCGATGGGCGCTATTCCTAAAAAGCGCTCGATGCCTACGAAATGGCGCATAATTCACGATCTATCATGGCCCGCCGCTCACTCTGTCAACGATGGCATTCCCAAAGAACTGTTTTCC
Organism: Orbicella franksi; assembly: GCF_964199315.1. Classification (NCBI taxonomy): domain Eukaryota; kingdom Metazoa; phylum Cnidaria; class Anthozoa; order Scleractinia; family Merulinidae; genus Orbicella; species Orbicella franksi. Next base: position 8,850,417 of record NC_138149.1, read on the forward strand.
TGTACCTACGACACACTTGACCGCGCGATTTCACAACTTAAACTCCATGGAAAAGGTGCATTAATGAGTAAACTTGATTTATCTGATGCCTTTCGTCACATTTTAGTGCGTCGCGAAGACTGGGAACTCCTTGGCTCCACATGGCAAATTGACATTAATGGCACACTCACCACTGCTTACTTTGTCGATGCCTTTTTGCCTTTCGGATTGCGCAGCTCGCCCGCGCTCTTCCTCAAGTACGTGGATATCTTATCGTTCACCATGCGCGACCGTGGGGCCAGCCCCGTTTGGAACTACCTGGACGACTTCTGGACCTGTGGCCCCCCTGCCCCAGACCCCCTCTGCCAAACCAACTTAGATCTCATGCTCAGTACCTGTGCAGATCTCGGCTTCAATTCAAATCCTGCCAAGACTGTTGTGCCATGCACTACCCTAGAACTACTGGGTATCGAACTCGATAGCATTGCTCAAGAGGCGCGCATCTCACAGACCCGTCTGGACGAGACTCTCAACTTACTTCGAATGTGGCAAACCAAAGCCTCCTGCACAAAGAGACAGCTCCAGTCCCTCATTGGGAAACTCAACTTCATCTGCTCCGTATGCAGACCAGGTAGAACGTTTCTTCGTCGAATGATCGAACTTTTGTCCAAAGGATCCCACCCGAGCCATCATATCCGTCTTACTAAGCGGTTCTTCAAAGACGTCGAATGGTGGCTGTCATTTCTCTCTGATTGGAATGGTCGCAGTTTGTTCTATGATGAACAGTGGCTCAGCAACGCGTGCCTACACCTGTTTACTGATGCCTGTGCCGAGTCCTTTGGAGCCTTATTTGGCACCGCTTGGCTCTGTGCAACCTTTAATGAAGTCGGTATCCCCAGTCGTCGCTCCATAACGTACAAAGAACTTTATGCCATCACCATGGCCATGACAGTCTAGGCCCCCTCCCTAACCTCACAGAGTCTTTTGTTTCATTGTGACAATCAATCAGTCGTGCGCATTCTGACCTCCGGTTCCAGCAAATGTCGCCACATTATGTCCCTCGTCCGTTATCTTTTCTTCATCTGCGCCAAGTTTAACATTGTATTGAAGGCTGTGCACATCCCTGGGATACTAAATTCTGCTTCTGATGCCTTGTCTCGATTACAGGTCCAACGCTTTCGCAAGTTGGTGCCCGACGCAGACCTCCTGCCTACGCCAGTCCTTCCGCTGAACTTGGCCGCCTTCAAATGAGGGCTGACCACTACTTCCATAAAGGGTTAGCTGAAAATACCCATCGCACATACCGTTCTGCGCAACGCCAATACCTCACATTCTGCGACAGACATGGCTCCACTGCCGTTCCCGCATCCGAAGAAACACTCTCTTTGTTTGTGGCCTTCTTAGCTGACCGTTTAAAACCGCAATCGATTAAAGTGTACCTCGCCGGCGTACGTGCGTTACACATCAGTCACGGAATTCATAATCCTCTTACTCACACTATTAAGCTACAACAAACCTTGCGAGGAATTGAACGCGTACACTCCAGTCCAGCCAAGCAGAAATTACCTATAACCTTTGACCTTCTGTGTCGCCTAAAATATTTTATCGATCCACACTCCGAAGATGATACAGTTTACTGGGCGGCCATGACCACCGCCCACTTTCTGCTCCTACGAGCGGGAGAATTTACCGTCACCAGCAAAACATCTTATGACATCGAGACCTTACTCCGCCTACAGGATGTCAACCTTCACACCACGCAAACTGGTGATGAATATGCAGCTCTACACCTGCGAAAATCGAAGACTGATCAACAACACCGTGGAGTGGTCCTATATGTTGGTCATGCTCATTACACTGTTTGTGTAGTCTGCGCTTTAAAGACCAATCTACGCCTTCAACATGCTCGTCCACGTGCCACCCCCAGCGACCCATTGTTCCGGCTTTCCTCTGGACTACCACTAGCCCGCGGAGATCTCACCACTTTCCTTTCAACACTGCTCCGACTCGTGGGTCTAGACCCTCACCATTACAGCGGACACAGTTTTCGCATTGGTGGTGCAACGTCTGCTACCATCGCAGGACTGAACGATTATGAGATCAAACTGCTAGGTCGCTGGTCCTCCGATTGTTATAAAAGATACATTCGCTCTCCCTTAAGTCTCTTCCTAAAGATTGCTCCTCGTATCGCACAGACTAAGGACATTCCTTACCAATATGCCTCTCCTTACCACTCCAGCACTTAGTTTTTCATTGGGCCACTTTTTTGGGCAGTTTGTTTTGTGTCCCAATATATACATTACATTAAACTGCTCGTTTGAGGCCCAACCCCGTGTGCTGTTCTTCTTGTGGTAAGGGGCAGGGACATTAATTTTGGGATTTAACATTGAAAACTGGATGGCTCGTTGACTCGCAAATATCTCACAGCTATTTTCTGAAATAAGTTGGTTTTTCCAATTTTTCACACCACAAAGCGCTTTGTGGCCTATTCAAAACACCGCAAAGCGCTTTGTGGCCTATTCAAAACACCGCAAAGCGCTTTGTGGCCTATTCAAAACACCACAAAGCGCTTTGTGGCCTATTCAATACACCACAAAGCGCTTTGTGGTCGTCATCGTAATCATAGCGACTCTGTCAGTGGAAATTATACTATGTGGACAAAACTGGCAGAGGGGCTCTCTTATTTTGACAGGGAGGTTGGCAAGATTTTCGCACCACCCCTTACATTAATTATGCATGCAATTTTTTGACTAACTCGTTCTTTTCACGATTGCTGTTTGAGTATAATGTGATAGTTTGAGATAGTTGCATACATAACTAATGTATGGCGCTGTACGGAAATCGTACCTGGAGGTTAGCCGAGTGCTCTTAAAGAAACCTCTGAAAGGAACCAATAGATTTTCGCAAACGTGCTGAGCAAGATTATGTTGAACACTATTTCAGTTTTTGTTTTTAGAAAGAAATATCACCGAACCTCCGATATAAGACATAGTACCCGTTATGGTTATCAGAGAGAGCACTGACTGCTAATGAGATTTGCATTCCTGGGATCGGCTGGAACTAGCTACAACGGGTGCGTGTTATTAACCGGGAGAGACGATGAAATGAAAGCAGAAGGTTGAAAATTAGGAATTGAGTGATACCTCAACCTATCACTTGTTTCGGTTAGAGAATCTTAGAGGGATTTATTATGTTCATTGATTTATAGCTTTATTGTTAGTCCTCGTTTGTAGGCACACCCCTCAGGAATTTAGCATTGAACATGGAATGAAACTTACGTCGGATACTGATATGGGTATTTCTTTTTTTAACAAGTCTATGGATCTCGCCATAACATTGCAAGGCGAAGAACTCGACCAATGTTTTACCAACACGGACCTCATACTAGTTCAATAACATAATTCAGTTATGACAAAGAAGATTACAAATCTTTTTTTATTTATTTATGGCTAGACTGGAATTTATACAACTGGTGTTTTCATGAGCAGGTATAATTACCATTATCACTATCAACTGGAATCTTATAGATCTTTCTACACACGGGCGAACCAAAACAATCTGACTTGTGACCTTGAATTAATTGGCTTGAATTATCTGCAATGTTCTCGGATGATACAAACCGTTGCTTTATCCAAACATTTTCGAAAATTATATTTTAGGGCCTGTTTCTAGCCTGTGTTGTAAAACCACTATAATCTTGAGATTTGTATTGTTACAAAGGCAAAATAACGAAAATTAGAATTAGTTTGAGAAATTCTATTTTTGACAGGTAAATGCCTTTTGGACATACTAATATAATACTTATCATTGCATTTATAGTGGTGCACTTCTAACACAGGCCACCAAACTATTTTTTTTTTTTTTTTCATCATTTTTTGACATGGTTTCAACAACTTTCTTATGGCTTCCATTCAAACCTGGCAAATCCAAAATTATGAAAAGAAATGTGAGAGGTAGAGTTGTCGACTGACTAACAGCTTACATGATGCTTGACATTTTCACCATACCTAGTTCATGCGTTTTGATTACCTTATTTAAACCCAGGAAGGTGGCCACAGTTAGTCATGCACGACTTTGACTAGGTTCTTATAACAAAGATGAAAAGTTCTGTCACTCTTTTGTCCCTTGAATCTAGATCCAACAAAACTATTCATAGACAACACAGTGATTTGTGGTTCATTTAGTAAAAAAAAAGTAATGACATAGTTTCTTCAGCCTTTGAGCTTGGGCTAATTTGAATAAGCTGTTGTAAATGTAGAACAATCAAAACAATTTCAAACTCATCCTCTAATTACTTAATTATTACTTATTAATACGTCTCTGAAAGAAATGCTGCTAAAAATTTAAAAATCTACAAAATAAATACTGATTATTCTACATCACTGTCACTAAACTCATCCTCTATTAACTTTCTGTAGAGGTCTTCATCATCATTGTCTTGTTCTTCTTGCCCTTCCTTTTGCCCTTCCTCTTGTTCTTCTTGATCCTCTTGTCCTTCTTAACTT